>NC_048302.1:87230905-87398127 GCF_013100865.1 Trachemys scripta elegans
GGTAGCCGTGTTAGTCTGGATCTGTAAAAAGTGACGAAGAGTTCCGTGGCACATTATAGACTAACGGAAGTATTGGAGCATAAGCTTTTATGGATGAATACCCACTTCAGATGCGCGTCTGACGAAGTGGGTATTCGCCCACGAAAGCTTATGCTCCAATACTTCTGTTGGTCTATAAGGTGCCACAGGACTCCTTGTCGCTTTTTACAGATCCAGACTAACACAGCTACCCCTCTTATACGGTCACAGTTCTTCTCTTCATGTATCTGTAATTTTCACTCCATGCATCTGAAGAAGTGTTTTTTTACCCACAAAAGCTTATGCCCAGATAAATCTGTTAGTCTTTAAGGTGTCACCAGACTCGTTGTTTTTGTGGATACAGACTAACACGGCTACCCATCTGATAATTGACTTTAAAGGGAACTCTGGGCAATACATCAGAGGGAAGAATTTGGCCCTTGATATTTAACAATATTTATCTCCAATTTTAAAAGGTAGAAATGACAAAGCTAGCAGTGTATCTGACTGAATCTTTGATCAACAAGGAGGAAGCAGCTGTAGGGAACATGTTAAAACAGACAGGAGTTCAACTAACAAAGGGCTATTAGCACATCATATGCTTGAGTAAAAAGTGCAGTGTTTGTATAATGTGCCACAAACACTAATGACCTATTTTTATGTCCCTTCTTCTGATACAGTGGTACACAGCAATTAAAACCTTTTGGCGTCTGTGATCCCACCACTTAAAATGAATCAGTAGATGCATAATTTTCATGATTCTTGGTTTAAAAGTTTAGGTCACTCAAATAGGGATTTTATTCCACTGCATGCTTGATTCTGTTACACCAGCTTAAATTAAAAAATAACACATTCACTTAAGATCGGTAAAACTCTCCTGAAGACAAGTCCTAAGAGCCTAATCAAACTCCCACTGTAGTCAATAGGAATTCAAGTGGGCCCTGTGAGACATATCTATAGTCCCTGATTCTCAGCCTTCTCACATGTGCACTAACTGTGCTGTGGAGGGCATTTAGCATATTTTAACTAACCTTTTATTTTTTTAAAAAAGCCTATTTTTAAACCTCTTATGCATCCTCATATACTAAAGACGTCCCAGAATTTGTTTTGTGACATTATAAACACCAGTGCTGTGGTGAGTACTATAGAAATGCCTGTCTAAAGCACTGATTCTCAGCATGTAATACATTTTATAGCCATGTTAGCAGTAGATGTAGACCAGTGGTTCTCAAACTTTTGTACTGGTGACCCCTTTCCCAGAGCAAGCCTCTGAGTGCGACCTCCCCCCAGAGCAAACCTCTGAGTGCGACCTCCCCGCACCTTATAAATTAAAAAAACAACACCACTTTTTAATGTATTATAAATGCTGGAGGCAAAACAGGGTTTGGGGTGGAGGCTGACAGCTTGTGATCCCCACCATGTAATAACCTTGTGACCCCCACTTTGTGAATCTCTGATGTAGACTGTGTTTGAAACTTTCAAGCACTTGCTACACAAGTTTTAATGTGGAGAGGGCTTACGGATGAGTCTATTGATTTAGCTTGATTATTTGAGAGCCAAGGACTAAGGCCATTATAAAACTGGTATTTTGACAGGATGCCTTTTTAAAAAATAAAATTAAAAAAAGGTAATTTTTTAGGGTAGGGGAAGAGAGAGATGGCGTACCTTGAGCTACAAATTATGTAAAAACGTCATTTGTGTCCTTGACAAGGGCAAATTTGAAAAAAGTCAGTCCTGGAACAATTGTGAGGTCTGTTAATTTTTCCCAAAGAAACTATTCTGATGGATAGTTTTGGCAGTAATATGTACCACTGCTATGTACAAAACATCTGAATGCATTTTGCTTTCTTCCAACCAAAAAGGAGAAATGTAGCCCCACTCTGTGTACAGAACTCCCATTGAAATTAATCAATGTTCAGCATGTGGGATGAGTAGTAAATCAGGCTCTGTGTGGGATTTGTTATGAGAGTCCAAAAGCGGTAGAGACTGAGAGCTTGTCTATGCTACAGACACTACAGCTATGGCGCTGCTGCTGTAGTGCCATGGTGTAAATACTTACTACAATGACGAAAGAGGTTTTTCCATTGCTATAGATAATCCACCCCTCTCAAGAGGCGGTAGCAAAATCAATGGAAGAATTCTTCCATTGACTTAGTGGTGTCTATACCAGGGCATAAGTCAGCTTAACTACATATCTCGGGGGTGGATTTTTCACACCCCTAAGCAATGTAGCTAGGTTGATTAGGTGATAACTAGGCCTCAGACTTCATTGGTATGCTTTTGTTCACCAACCTGGTCTTGACCAACATTTTTATTCAACATTCAAAGTATTACCAGTTTGGGATGCAGAAGTTGTAATCTATTTTACTAACTAATAAGTTTAACAGTATCTTCCCCCTTAGCCACAGTTCTCCATATATCTAAATTCAATATTGTAGGTTGGATCTCATAAGAGCATAAGAACGGCCATACTGGGTCAGACTTATGGTCTGTCTAGCCCAGTATCCTGTCTTCTGACAATGCCAGGTGCTTTAGAGGGAATGAACAGAACATCGTTGGCTTGTATTTCTTCTTTCAATAGATAAACTTGATACATTGCCTGTTGTCTTCACACAAGCAGACCCTGTTGTTTTTTGTTTTTGAGAGAGAGTTTTAGCCTCTAGTAGACAGACCTCCTTGTATTATGATCCTGTCAGATTTTGCAGTAGAAGCAAGAGCAAACCAGTTAAATGCTTGGATTGACGGCCTTCAAGGGATGTGTAGATCGTACAAGAACTGGTGTTAATCATTCAGTATGTGGCTATTTCCCCTCTTAAATCCATACCTAATGTTTCAAGTGAGATTTACACCATGGTTCAGATTAAAAGATCCACCAGCACCTTTTCAAAAAGTAGTGGTATTTATCCTCTTATCTTGGTTATGTTCCATAATTAATTGTATTCGGTCTACATAAATTCCCTGTGCCGTTTAAATTGGATAAGATTGTGGCTGCACCTAAACTTTATTTCTTGGTTTTTAGATATTTCAATTTAGCCACTCTACACATTCTGGAATGGCACAAGGTACCACTGGGCACCCTTAATTATGTGTTAAAGTTTTTGGGCATTTAATTTTCTTGGTTTAAAAAAAAAAAAAGAAAATTCTCCATAACACAATGTATCTCACAGCCCAGCTCTCACCCTTCACTGCTTCTGGTTGCTTTGCTTGGCACTGATTACCCTGTCACAGAACACCCTGGCTGCATGTTAATTCCTTCACTGCCTCTGCATCATCTCCTGTCTCTTTGCCTGTCCAGCACAGCTTGGTTCTCTCTCCTCCCCACAAGAAGCAGGTGTCACCATCAAACTTGCTAGTTGAGAAACTGGATAGAGGGTGCAGAAACAGTGCAGGGGCTAGCATGGAGTCGGTGAGAATTTTTTTTTTTTTTTTTTTTTTTTGGTGGGGACACACATAGGAGACATGGATGTGGAGGTTTTGGGGGAACAGATAAAGCCCCCCAATATCCCTCACTGTCCAGCTTGGTCCCCACCTTTCCACCTCCTCTTCAATGTACTATTCCAACACCCTCCCCCACATTCTCTATTCTCCCATTTTCTCTAACTGCTCAGAGACCCCCATACTGCTGCAGTTCTTCTAACAGTCTGTTCATCACACCCATTGCTCTGACTACCTGCATATCCCTGCTTTTCTGAGCCCCACACAAATATCCCTCCACTGTTCTAAGTTCCCCCCACCTCATCAACTTCACCCCTCTCCCTCCCCCCCCCCGCCCAGATAAGCTCATAGGACCATGGGACCAGCTGGACACAGGAGGGGGAAGGAGTGGAGCTGTGGAATCCCTACCGCAGACCTGAACCTGGTGTCTGGGGAAGGGCTCTACACATCCATCTGCAGCATAGGAGGCTCAAAGGGGTTTGAAGAGGCACATTCAGATGAACACCCGATAGAGATGAATAGAGCCTGAAAAATAGCTCTGAGATGTGTGAACTATTCCATTCATCTCTGTCAATTTCCCCAGGACACCTTCAGGGGCAGCCGCCTGCCAAATCCCAGCTTACACTGGGGCAATAGGAAGGCTCCAGAACCCAGCTACATAGATGGTGGGGAGGGTCCCTGCCCTCCTCAGGGTTGGGAATCACTGCTGCCCCATTCACCTCTCCCCACTTTATGAGGCATATCCCCTTCTGGGCCCCGGCCATTGCCCTGAGAGATGGGAGGGTGAATGGGAGGCATCTTCCCTCACCACCTGGCCTCACCATGATAAGGGGAGAGGTATTCTCTTCAATTAGGAGGGGAGGATATGGGCTAAGCGGCCTCTCTGCCATCCATCGCTATGTCTATGCACTATGGTTTAGCTTGCACTGACCTAGAGTTCCAAACTCCAAGGTTAAAAACTTGAATACTGCTTCCCCAAAGAAGCAGTGGGTGCCATGCACTAATTGAGATAAAGGCCAAGTAATTGAGATCAGACAAGGAACAATTAAAGCCATAGCTTGAGACACAGGTGTGTTGGCAGAAAAAAAACCAAAAGAATGAATTGCTTTGTAAAATGCTGGGGTTTTCTAAGGGGAACTCTATCTTGGGAACTACTTGCTCAAATGACCCCAAATTTGGATCCTAATGCTACCTAGAACCCCCATAAGGCACAGTAAATTTCAAGACCATGTGAGTCATCCTGTGGATTTTAGAATATTTAGAACAGTTTATCTTTAAACAGAAAAGGACACTCAACACTAACTATAGCACAGGAATCATGATAATCAATTTGACTTGTTAAGCAAAGATGGTTTGTATGAGAATTCTAACTATCCAAGCAAATGAAGCGTTCTGTGTAGAGTCACTTCAGTGGGACAGTGCAGGAGCATACGTTAGCACCAAATGCCTCATTATCATAGAATCCTAGAATATCAGGGTTGGAAGGGACCTCAGGAGGTCATCTAGTCCAACCCCCTGCTCAAAGCAGGACCAATCCCCAACTAAATCATCCCAGACAGGGCTTTGTCAAGCCTGACCTTAAAAACCTCTAAGGAAGGAGATTCTACCACCTCCCTAGGTAACCCATTCCAGTGCTTCACCACTACTTCACTACTGGACATATGTTACCATTTCTGAGCCAAAGGAATATGAACAGTGGAGGAAGGAAGTTGCTGAGAAAACATGCTACATTTCCCAGGAACAAAGTGAAATGAAAATGGACCATAGACAGCATGCAGGTGACCTGTTCTGAAAGTTGGCAGACAATGAAATTCAGCCCTCTGAAGAGTGACAGTATGCTTCATAAGGAAAAGTAATTACTTTGAAAGTCACTCTTTAAAATGTTATAGTATACGGAAAATGAATGTATATATTTTTTTCTGTGCTTCATGGTCTATCCTCTTCTCATGACACTGCATTACTGTCTTTAAAATGACAACTGTCAGTTTCCAAGCCAATGTATACCATGAGATTGCAGGACTGCTTTGCCATACTCTCTACTGGACAGTAATTTGACTAAAATGTTCTACTCTGAAAAATTACTATTTTAACAGATCTGTCTTACCAGAAAAATCTGTCTACTTTAATGACTAAACTAAGATTCATCTTTGTTTGGTGTGGGGAGGAGGGAGGCTTGTGGGGTGTGGGTTTTTTTGTTGTTCTGGTGCAGAGCAATGCTGTAGGGGAGACTGGGATTCTGTTCTGGCTTGTGCCACATTGAGAGAATTGTTTTTACTGCAGTGTTAACTCAGGGGTAGATAACTTGAATTCTAATGGCACTGTATCCTGGCTTGAATGAGAGTTGTCAGACTGCAATGGGCCTAAACCCACTGTTTGTACTAGCAGCATGGAGTAGCTGAGTCCCCACTGCATTACTAGCTCCAGTGTCAACACCACTAGAGCTTCTAATCCTTCTCCCCATGGGCCAGCTAACTCCAGTTACGCAGTGCTTTAAACTCACTGTAAATACTTCCTCTTGTTTGTATTAAACCTGCTGCCTATTGTATTATTGGGTAATCCCTGATTTTTGTATTGTGGGAAAGAGTAAATAATACTTCTCTATTCACTGTTTTCACATCATTCATAATTTTATAGGCCTATCATATCCTTTGTTAGTGATCTCTTTTCTAAGATGAACAGCCCCTTCTAATATTTTTAATTTCTCCTCATATGGAAGCCTTGATCATTTTTGTTGCCTTTCTCAGAACCTTTTTCCAGTTCCACTGTATTGTTTTTGAGAGGGGATGATCAGAGCTGGACACAGTATTCAAGGTATGGGTGCACCATGGATTTATATAATGATATTATAATAATTTGTGGGTGTGGTGTTTTTTTTTTTTTTTTTTACCCCTTTCCTAGTAGTTCCTCACATTCTGTTAGTCTTTTTGACTGCTGCTGGGCACGAGCTGAATTTTTCAGAGAACTGTCCATGGTGACTCCAAAACCAACTTTTTGAGTGATAACAGCTAATTTAGAAGCCATCATTTTATTTTTATATATATATATATATATAAAATGTTTGGATTTTTTTTCCTCATGTGCTGCTGTATAGATTGATAGGGTCAAACAGCTTCTGCAAGGGAAAACCATGTTTGCCTGGTTTCTTAGAATAGTTTGAAAAAGTTTCTAAAATAGTAGATAAAGTCAACCCAGTGAAAATAACTTAACTTGGATTTTCAAAAAGCTTTGCATAAGGCCCATCATAAGATTAACAGGGAAAATAAATAACTATGGGGTAAGAGGCAGAGTCTTGTTGAGAACTAAAAACTGGCTAAGTGATAGCAGTCATAGGGAATGGTTGTCTCTTAAAATGGAGAGTGGATAATAGGGGGATTTCTGTATTTCTTATACGTATCAATACGTAGGGGGTAGTAGACAGTGAATTTGGTTAACTGTTGACACAGAGTTGTTTCAGTTATTGAAATAATAGTGGGCTATGAGAAACACCAGAAAGATCTAGACACATTAAGGGGTGGAGTGGAATGACCATTCTCAGATATTTCTAAAATGCTTGTCACTGTAGTATGCAATTTTTACTTGAGCAAATGAAAGGTAATGAGTCAGGTCAGACTGTCAATGTTTCATTTACTAATTTGTTGTAAATTTACAGGAAAAAGATGTGGATTGTCCTGGATAGCTTTATGAAAAGGTCTAGTGCAAGGCAGCAGGAGTGTGACTGACACATTGGTTCTGACCAGTTGTAGTGGAACTGACCAGTCTTACTAATTTTTATACTTCTGCTTGAGCAGAAGGCCTGGCACTAGAATTTTCCGTCTGCAGATTTAGGAAAACAGCACAGCATCAACACAATAATTGGGTCAGATTTTTGTTTTGTTCAGAGGAAGCTCGTATTTTTCACTTCTCACTCACTTTGCTAAAGAAAGCTCTGATAAAACCTTCAAGATTTGAAGGTTATGAATGTAGAGGAGGAGGAGTAACTGCTATGATGGTCTATAAGAGTGTACCTACAAGGAATGGGGTGCAATTTAAAGCAAAGGAAAATCTAGGCTTAAAACAAGTTGAAGTTTCCTTTCCATTCAGTCTGTTAATCTGTGGCATAGTCTCCCAAGAGCAGTGATGGGAAACGCATTCCTGTTTAGGTTTAAATAGCTCAAGCACAAATTTACTGTATAGAAGCAATCCTATGCTAGTATGGATGGACTAGATAATCAAATAGATCTCTTCCATCTCTCATCTGTGGATTGTCTGTATTTTCTTTTTGCATGCGAGTTTGGTAGAAAGTTCATTAAACCAACCTGTTTTATAGCTGGAGGATCACCATACAGCTGTGTTCTGCTGATGTCTTGTGTTTCCTCCTGTTTACAAAGCCTTTCTAAAAGTGCTTTTTTGCCTTCTGTTACTGTATGCATTCTGTCTGTTAAACTTCTTTGAAACTGTACTACAGCTTTCTCAGAAGCACTCTTCTTAAGCGGCCCAGGTGATGATTCTGTAAAAGAAAGCACAGTATGTTGTTGGAGAAGGAGAGAGAGAGAGGCATAGCAAAATGATGAGTCTACACTGAATAACTCTACAGACTGGCATTCACTTGTTTTCTAAAACTATTATTCACCAATCACATCTTGCTGGTGGAGAGAAGAATGTCTGATGTATCTGGGTCATAATTAGAACTAGTCAGGAATTCTGTGATCAGCTTTTTTTTTTCAACAGAAAAATGTTTATTTGTCAAAACTGAAACTTTAATACTATGTCCAACAGGGAGTGAGTGAATCTGACCAATTTCGTGTAAAATCAGTGTTAAATCTCAGGTATTCAAACTTTTTTACTTGCCACTCACAAGTGCTCTCTTCAGACTGTTTATAAGCTCATAACAAATGAAACTATTTAATTGCCCAGCCATAGTTCGTTCTTAGCTTCAGTTTATACCTCGTTTCTGAGCAGGTTACTCTCAGAAATGTTGTGACATTTAGCTGCTCTGCATATAGATCTGAAGTCCTTTTAGTGACTGCAAACCTGTTTTTATTTTTTTAACTTTGTGCACCCCCTGGTTCTAATCCTGGAGACCATAGTCATCCTTATCTTTTTTTCAACATTTTGATAGATTTGCTGTAATATGTAGACTTGTATTGCTCCAGAGATGATCTTGCTAGATTTCTCTATTCCTTTCTCTGTATCCCAGTGCTTGCTTATTGTATTCTAACTACTGCCCGATATCAAGCTGATAGTGCTTCATTTTTATCTACGCTACTGTCCTCCGATCCTGTCTCTGATCAGGGTGTTGAATCTTGTAACCATTTAAGGTATAACTCATATGGTCACGAACAAGGAAAACCCTTTTCCTGTTAGTTGACACCTTTTCTATGTTACGTTGATCCATCCTATACAGTTTATCTTTAGGAAAATGACTTAAAAAGTACAAATGGAAATCATGATTAAAATTTGGTTGTTTAAATAGCTCTGATTTAAATCAGTCCACCCTTAACCAAGCCAATTGTTCAGCAAATAAAACATCACTTTAAGTGATCTTCTAGCTAATCATTTACATTAGCCTAGTGGGTACTGTGCCAACAGTCTCTTGTTTAATCTGTATTTTCATTATTTACTTACTAAGGAAAACATGGTACCTCTTTTTTGAGTTTTTGCTGACACTAACACACCAGTCTTCTCCCCTTAGTGTGTTTCCTTTTGTTCATGATAGTGATTCTAGAATCTTTAGGCTCACAGGTTTATAGGCTTCTGGTGCTTTCCCTGGGGTCTTTCTCTTTAAATATGGGTGGCATGTTAGTATCTCACCAGTGTCTGGTGGGCACCAAACACCTCCACTCTTGAGTGGTTTTTATTTGGCCTTCTTTCAGATGGCTCAGATGCCATCCACCCAGTACAGTTTCTTTACCTTTTCTTAGGTTTTGGAGTTCAAGGCCTGAGAAATTTCTGTTGCTGGCATGTTTCTCTCCCTCTTAGTGAGCACTGGGACAAAGAAATCAAACCATTTCCCCACAGAATCCTGAGGAAACCTCTTGATTAGCCTAATAAGTAAGGCTATGTTTTAGTAAAAGTCATGGACAAATCACCAGCAGTAAATAAAAATTTACGACCCATGACCTGTCCATGACTTGTACTATATACCCCTGACTAAATCTCAGCGGGGGGCTTGGACAGCGGTGTGCGGCCTGGCTCTGTGCTTCCCTGGAAGTGGTGACATCCCCCTCCCTCAGCTCCTAGGTGGAGGTGCCTCTGTGCGCTGCCTCCACCCCAAGCGCCAGCTCCCATTGGCTGGGACCTGTGGCCAATGGGAACTGTAGGGGGCCATGCTGGCAGGCAGAGGCAGTGCGCAGAGGTGCCTCCACCTAGGAGCTGAGGGATGTCACCATTTCTGGGGAGTTGTTCCTCCCCCATGAGGTAAGCGCTGCCCAGAGCCCTCACCCCCTCCTACATCTGAGCCTCACCCCTGCCCCCCACAAAAAAAACCCCCACCTGCTGCTGCTGGGAGAGGGGGAGCACGGTGGTCCAAGACTGCCCCAGCAGCAAGCAGCCTGTGCAGCTGGCCCTGGGACTGCCCAAGCTGCTCAGGTGGCTCCTGGGCCAGCCGTACCAGCTGCTGCAGAAGTCACGGAGGTCCCGGAAAGTCACAGAATCCGTGACTTCCATGACCTCAGTGATAAACTTGCAGCCTTACTAATAAATGATTGTTTTACAACTTGAATATTTGATTAAACTTGCACCTAGCCTTCAACTCTGCAACAATATTTGCATATCCTCAAAAAGGCAAAACTCTTACCATCAGATGCTTTTCTCTTGATACCCCAAGGTCCTGTGTTTGTGATAATGTCTCCCACTGACTCTTATAAAAGAAAAACAAAGTATTCTGTGAACAAATATACTTTTAGAGGTGTTCTAAAAACAGACAAACCAAAAAAGTCTTTGATATGTAAGTAATGTTTAGAGAAGGTGGCTCAGAGCAGCAGTCAGAATGTCCTGGTCAGGTTATGTGCCACTAGAAAGTATGTTTGCTTTCACAAATCCAATCCCAAAATCAGATGAGCTTTGCTACAAAGTTATCACTTGTCAGTACTCCTTTCTGGTGCTGACCTGAGAGACAGCCATGAGTTGACACTGGTGTAAGACTTCATTACGTTCTCAAATGATTCATTGTCAAATTATAGCATTACATTGTTTTTCTTTGGGGAGGAGGGATAGCTCAGTGGTTTGAGCATTGGCCTGCTAAACCCAGGGTTGTGAGGTCAATCCTTGAGGGGGCCAACTAGGGATCTGGGGCAAAATCAGTACTTGGTCCTGCTAGTGAAGGCAGGGGGCTGGACTCAATGACCTTTCAAGGTCCCTTCCAGTTCTAGGAGAGAGGATATCTCCATTAATTTAAATTTTTCTTCAATGCAAGTTTGTGAATACCACATTAGAATTCCAAATGAAAGCAATATCTTTAAATGTTTTTTTTAATAAACAATGTAACTTGAGGTTTCAGAGTAGCAGCCGTGTTAGTCTGTATCCGCAAAAAGAACAGGAGTACTTGTGGCACCTTAGAGACTAACAAATTTATTAGAGCATAAGCTTTTGTGGACTACAGCCCACTTCTTCGGATACATATGTAACTTGAGGTTGATTCCGTTTATGGAGTAGGTAATAATTACATCTGGGCTAAAATATAATCCTAGGCAGTGATGTTTATCAGCCCATGACACAGCTGTTATCAAATTAATGGGGAGCACTTTTTATTATATAGAAATGGGCTCCCAGTTCTTTACACCTTCATTTTGCTTGGATACAATAAAGCCTATGCTCTTATTTGCTACTGCTTTCAGAATTCACCATCCATATAATTTTACAAAACCTGTCTAACCATCTCTACAACCTGTCACTTCAACTAACTCCAATGCTCAATGTCAAAGATAACATGACAATTTTCTGCTTATAAGTTTTTAGTCTTAAGAGAGTGGTATTTTCACTACTGGTCTAATACCTGATATGAGATTAGAACTTTCACATCCCCAGCTAGATGCAACTAGAGGTTGTCTTCTGAAGATGCAATCAACTTCATCGTAAAACCTCATCTTTCGTCTGGGATTGCCAGGATGATCATTTTCTTTTTGCAGTGCGCGGTATTCATATTTTAAGTTCTTGTACTTTGTGCGACACTGCTTCCAGTCTCTGTCTATGCCAAATTTCATTAATCTTCTGGCAATCTCCTCAAAGATTTCTTTATTTCTTGTTGCTCCTTCAAGCATTTGTTGTATCTTCTCATCTGACCATATATTTATCAGAGCTCTGACTTCATTATCACTCCAGTGTTTTCCTGCTCCTGTATCATGAACTGTAATAACCCTAAAGTGATTCTGTGCTTCATCCAAAGGAATTAAATTGTCTGAAAATATGAATGAAACAAATAACTGAGGATTGCAGAATACACAAAAATAAAAGTATATCTGTAGCTAAATTTTAATCAGTAATGGAGTGTGGAGTGAATTAACATTTAAAGTAGGATTTCTGAATAGTTTGTCAGGAACAACTTTGGAACTTTAAAGGTGTATACGTTGCAATAATATATAAGAATAGTTCAGTCATGCATGCAAAAATATTTTTTCTGCAAATAAAACCTAAGTTGCCTTCGGATGGCAATAGAATTCTGTCTGTGTGTTTTATTGTTGCAATGTATTATTAACTTTAAAACATTTGTATCAAAGCTGTACAGAGAGTAGCAATTAGAGTTCAAGCATAAACAACAACTTCTGTATCAGCAGTAAGAAGAGGGAATATTTTCATATTAACTTTAGAAGTAGAAAGGGATGTACTAGTACAAAAGCATTATGAAGGCGAAAACTGTAGCAGGTAGACACTGGATGAACAAAAGCCCAGTATCTAGAGATGTTTCCTAGTGTCCAGGTGGTGACATCAATCATAAATTGGGTATAGAGCAAAGTGTGAGTGTAAGTTCGAACACCAAGAGGAAGTACGTTTTGCTACTGTATGGGAACAAGTACTGTATGAAATAAATGGGACAGTCCAGCAATTACATAAGCAGAAGCTTAACTGCAGACATGGGAATAGTTCTTTCAGCTTTAATGGCCTGTTGTTAAGCGTGTGCTTATGTAATTTGTTGGAATGTGACCTCAGTTCATGGTGATTGTGTGGTAGGAGCTCTCTTTGGTGCTTGTACAGAAAGTACTTATATGCACTATGACTCTATTCTAGCAGTTCTTGTGTGTGTGGACGGGTGCTCCTGCTCCACTGAATAAAGTTGGTATAGGGACTGCTCCTCAGTAAATCAAGGTATTGGAGGCCATTTCAGGGGGTTCAAACCCAATAGCTGCCACCAGGATCCAGTCTGGAGGCTCCGAGCATACATGCTAGGGAATATGAAGGGATTGTGGTTCCTACCATGATTATAGATGCACCCAAACTTGAGTGAAAAACACATTTTTGTCTTGAGTGTAAATTAGACTATTTCACTTCAATTAACTTGAGACAGTACTGATAGAACAATAGTTGATCTAACTGAAACCTTAAAATGGGAGCAATGGTTTACAAGATGAATATATACATTTTACCTCAGTGTACAATCAAGACAAGTGTTTTTGTAGCTAAAAGTTTACTATGTTTCTCTCTGACAATTCAATTTTATCCACAGCTGAATTGAAGTAGGTAATAAACAATGGCAGCTGGAATCCATAGTAGAGATCAGATTGCCTTGGGCTACTGTGATTGAAATTACACTTTTTTTTTTTTTTTTTTTAAACTGAGATGTATATAACTAGACACTTACCTGTCCCAGTTATCTGTTTCACTACTGATGGGCCAGATATATCCTCTGAAGTAGTGCTTATAGAATCATCGTCTAGCAAAAAATGCAGTTTTATGTTAAATCTGTTTACATATGTGAATTGCGTATATTCTCCCCACCTTCTGCAGATCCATAATAACAACTTAAATTAAAAAGATTGTAGTAACATTTAACGCTTAAATACAACTGTCTCAACCAGTTTGCCTCGCCTTTCGAAAAAATAATCAGAATTAAGCTAAGACATTTTTTACTTATCCAATGGATCGCCCCAGTACTTGGCAATTCAGAATATTGCCAAGCAAATACAAATGTGATGTAAATATAGACTGTACTGTAGCTGTTTTATGCCTCACATCTCATTCTGTATAACAACTATATATTCCTCACATTACAAGTTACTTAGCACAGGAACTCTGTTATGTTTGGTTTATAAAATGGACAGAAGTGGCAGAGCCACAGATTTGATGAAGCAGCCATCCCCCCATGATCGTGACCTTTACATTTTAACCTGCACAGTTCTAATTATTAGCTAGAGATGGTCCAGTGGTTAGGGCACTAGCCTGGTAATGGGAAGCCCAGATCCCCCTGTTTCTCACCCCACCACACACTTCCTGTGTGCCCTTGGGCAAGTCACTTAGTCTCTCTGTGCCTCAGTACCTTATCTATAAAATAGGAATAATTGTACTTCTCAGAAGGGTATTGGGAAGGATAAATATGTTAACCATTATGAGGCACTCTAATATCTCAGTAATGGGGCCCAGATAAGTACCTTAGGCTCAGAGGTCTTCCAGGGGGTGCATCAACTCATCTAGATATTTGCCTAGTTTTACCACAGGCAACATTAAAAAGCACTAGTGAAGTCAGTACAAACTAAAATTTCATAGATATGGATTTGTTTATACTGCTCTTTAGACTATACACTGAAATGTAAGTACAATATTTATATTCCAATTGATTTATTTTATAATTACTGAAAAATTGCTTACTGTTTCCTTTTTACCATATAATCATGTGCTGTGTCACTTTTTTTGTACTTTTATGTCTGTTTTTGTACGTTTTTAAGTGAGGTGAAACTGGTGGGTACATGAGACAAATCAGACTCTTGAAAGGGGTACAATAGTCTGGAAAGGTTGAGAGCCACTGCCTTAGGTGGTATCTTCACTGCCAAAAAACGGTGGTGGTGGTGGTGGTTTATTATCTTTATGTAAAAACAAAAAGCTAGAAATTAACAGAGTTGTCTATCTTGAGTTAGTCATAATCCTAATATTATTCAGCTGTCCTTGAAGAAGGATGGCATGGCTGTCTATCAGTCCTTCTCTTCTCTTCCCCCCCCCCCCCAAATCACCTAGGATTTATCTTGATGTAGCTAGTTGAGGTACAAACTACCTCTGTCTTGTATCCACAACAGCTTTTTTGCTATGAAGACAAAGCTTTTGATAGACAGCTAGCCATGTTATCCTACTTCAAGGAAAGACGTATGGGGAGTATTCAGTCCCCCCCCCCCAATACTCTGTGTCCATTTTAATTCATTTAAAATACTTAAGTGGTGTTAGGACACAATCCTGATGTTTTTTTCTTGTTTGTTTTTTCTTCTCTTCAAAGGCATGTGTGCTTTTGTTTTGTTTTCATTGTTCTTGTTTTTTCACACTGCAAGTGTAGATCCTTTCTACCCTATATTTACTGGAAGGTTCAATGGACAGTTGAAAAATATTAGGATTATGTCTTTAAAAATTAACTGAGAGATGTGACTTTAAATTAGATGGTTTAAACTCCTTTAAAGGGCTTCTTTAATGTAGTGGGCTGATGTAGTGGTTATCAGTGGTTTTTTTTTTTTTTTTTTTTTTTTTTAAATTTCAAGTAGGGATTGCCATTTGGTTTTTCGCATGTGCTGAATCCCAATGGTGCTTTCACTAGAGAAAATAGAGTTCCATTGACAGATGGAATGATTTTTTTTGCCCTCTTTGGAGGGAGCCATGTTCAGCCTGCTTCAGTTGAAGGGAAAGACTCTAATGTAGGGCTTTGATACCTTATCTGTACTGTTCCATTAATACAGAATTGCATTCTGTATAGTACACAAATATCTATTAAATAGTAATAAAAAGTTAAAGGTTTTAAGCTTGGTTAGGAATCTTTTCAGAATTCTTGAAAACACCAGTGTTCATCAGAACCCAAGTCTCATGACACAAGACTTTTTTTCTCTGCCAGGTTTTTATGTAAACACTTTGACTTCTTCATGATTTCTTCAATTTTACTGCCCAATGGGATTTTTGTCACTGACTTCAATAGGACTAGGATTTCACCCTTTCTGAGGTTTCAGGGTCTGGAGGAAGGTTAAGTTTTCTCCTCTTTCCTTGTTTCTGGATACTTGGATGTCTTAGGCCACTTGGGTTTTTAATGACGGACAGAACTGTGTGTACTGTTATAAACATAAGATCACTAGTAAATAAGCATGACTTTATTGGATGCAGTCGGGATAAGTGAGATAACTAATTTACATGTACCGTAACTCCTCAGTTAACAACATTAACCGGGATGATATGTTGCTGATTTATTAGGGAACAAGCTTGTTTAAAGTTGCGCAATGCTCCCTTATAATGTTGTTTGGCAGCCACCTGCTTTGTCCACTGCTTGCAGGATTCTCTGGAAGAGCCACCCCTCCTTGCGGAGATTAGAAATGGGGGGGCCAGCAGTTCCCCTAAATTCCCTGTAAGGTATGTGGCTCGGCAGCTGCCCAGCAGCAGTTCAGGTGGCCCTCCTCCCACTGCCCTGCTGCTCCTGCCCTGCCCTCTGCCTTGGAGCTGCTCCCCAGGAGCTTCCTGCTTGCTGGGGGATGGTGGGAGAGGCGTGCTTATATCAGGATGTCCCCCTGCTCCTGGCCCCCCCCTCCTGCTCCGTACCCCCTCTCCACAAAGTGGAGGAGGGGGACAAGGCTCAGAGACAGCAAGGAGGGAGCTTGCTGGAAGCTGTTGCTTCCTGTCTGAACTGGCTGATTCCATTAAAAGGGCACCATACTTGAAGTGGGGTCAGCGTACTTAAAGGGGCAATGCATGTGTGTGTGTGTGTCTGTCTGTCTCTCTCATGCAAGTACCCCCGAGCCTTTGGAAAGTCAGCACCTGTGCAGCCATGCATGTGCTATCAGGAGGAGGGTGTGGTGCGCTTCAGCTGGATAGCGTGGGCTCCTCATCATGTTCAGTTTTTTCAGGGAAGTGTTTGCAGCTACTGCCCAGCATCTATTGTGTTTCCTCCCTCCTGCCTCAGTCCATGCTGCCTTGTAGAGTGTGAGGCTACATTATCCCTCTGTATTAACCCTTGAGGGCTCAGCCGAGTGCTAGTTCATCATTTAGGAGCAAGGCATTCACTGGGAAATATTCCACCCTCTTACTCCACCACCTCAACCAAGCTTCACAATCATTCATTGCTGTGTACAATATTAAATTGTTTAAAACTTGTACTGTATATGTATATAATTTGTCTGGCAACAAAAAAAATCCCAGGAACCTAACCCCCATATTTACATTGGGTGCGCTTAAGAATTAATTTCCCCATAACATCGTTTTGCATAAAGTTGCATTTTTCAGGAACATAACTACAACGTTAAGTGAGGAGTTACTGTAGAGTAGTACTTAGCGGTTATGCAGCTCTTTTTACCTTCATTATATTTTGAAAGGATTTTACAAATATTTATATCGTCATAATATACCTAAGTGTAAATTTTATAGAAAGGCAAACTGAGATTCAGAAATTATATTTCATGCCATAAACAAACCATTAATTGTCTCATTACAAAAATTTAGCAAATTATTCCATAATTGTCCTTTATGGGAATCTTTGCACTTTCCTCTGAAACATAGTACTAGCTACTGTTGAAGATATGATACTGAACCAGAGGACCACAGGGCTGATTTGTATAGTGATTCTTATGCTCTTAAGTGTCCTGTCCAAGGCAACCCAGTGAGTCAGTGATAGAGATGAGATAAGAATGCAGGAATTCCTAATTCCTAGTCCCAGGCTCATTCCTCTTAACCATGTTGTGTTTTTAACCTATTTGTGCACTGCTGTCTTTAAGTGATTCATATTCTGGAATGGATATTGCATGACAGGAACAGAAAACCAATTGATTTGCATAGTACGCAAATGAAAGTATTCACATGACATATTATTCCTAGTATCATTCTACATGAAAAGTTCCTGCTGCATTCATGTGACCTGGTTGTGTCTCTGAACCTAGATGGATGTTTTGCTCTGGTCTCAATATAGTTTTGTCTCTCCCATACAATGTCCTCTTCATAAAATTGCTTTGATGTAGTTCTGGTTGTCGTAGAAATCCTAGAAATGTAGGACTGGAAGGGATCTTGCTAGGTCATCTAGTCCAGTCCCCTGCACCAAGGCAGGACTAAATATTATATAAACTATCCCCGACCGGTGTTTGTGTAATCTTTTCTTAAAACTCTCCAATGACTGGGATTCGACAAACTCTAGGTAAATTGTTCTAGTGTTTAACTATACTTACAATCACTAGGTTTTTCCTAGTGTCTTACCTAAATCTCCCTTGCTGCAATTTAAACCCATTACTTCTTGTCCTGTCCTCAGTGGTTAAGGAGAACAATTTATTACCTTCCTCTTTATAACAACCTTTTATGTACTTGAAGACTATCAGGTTTCCCCCCTCAGTCTTCTCTTCTCCAGACTGAAACAATTGGGTTTGTTTAATCTTTCCTTCTAGGTCATGTTTTCTAGACCTGTAAACATTGTGGTGTAAATCTGTGGTATCTTAGTGCATTTTGATGCAGTGTGGGAGACCTGTAGATTCCAGATCAGCCTTGTACCCTTTTATCCCAAATGTGACTTGGTTTTGTCCTTAATGACTTCTATGCTCATTGATTCTGAAACATCAGTATTTCTAGTCTACTTCCATGACAAACTGTTTGCAAATCTGTTTTTAATTAGCCCATTTTTTCTCAAATGCTTGACATGAGATTCATTTATATATTAGTGATTTGAATTCAATTTCTTATTAAAATAATTCATAACATCTCTATTGCAATTATTGGATAGTGATCCATACATACATCTCTTATAAGAACTGAGCTAGCATAAAATGGTTTGAAAAGCCTGAATAGACTTAAAATGGCAACTTTTGTTGAGAGGCAACTATTTTAGGTGTTTGGCCAATTCTTTCTAGTGTTTGGATAAAATAAGATGGTATTTGTGTGCACATCAAATACAAAAAGTAAGTGTGTTCTTTTTTTAATTCTTGATTTGTAAATTTGCATGTTTAGAGGAATCTTGTGTATGTACAACTAAATGGTGAGATAAAACAAGAACTGTATTTGCGCTACTGAACCCTTTTTAAGAATGTTAACTTCACTTCATAGAACAGTATATTTCTCCACTAAAATGGGATACACTTCCAAGATAATTATGGAAAACTCTTAACTTACCTATGTCAATTGTCTCTTTCTTTATATGTGTAGATTCCAAGTCTTCTGGGGTGAAATTAATGAAGTCCTCTTTATCTTCAGGGATTTCTGTGTAAATTCATATAATTAATTTTTTTTAAAAATTCACTGTCTTAATTTATGTCTTAAACATAACCACTCTCACACCAGAGCTTCTATAACAGCAAATTCATGCTGTTGGAGTAATAACTCTCATTGTTAATTCACTTAAATGTTTTGCTTTCTTGGACTGTTGGCTAAAAAATCAGATGTCAACACTTTTTGAAACAAACCTGGGATATCCTTAAAAAAAATTCTTCTAGTTGGAATAAATACCATGTGATTTCTAATTGGTCAGTTTAAGTGTGTGAATGGAATTTACATCAATGAATTTTTTAGATGGTAAGCTCTTTGGGGGAGTAACTATTTCTTACTGTGTTTTTGTACAGTGCCAATGGGACCCTGATCTCATTTGGGACCTCTAGGTACTACAGTAACACAAATAAAATAACAATGAACTGACAATGCATGTATGTATTTTATAGGGTGGCAATATAGTAATTCTGGTAAAGGGTCTGGTACAATGACTTCCATGGACTGATTTCAGTGGGCATTGAATTAGACTGAAAAAGGGCAAGAAATGCATAGTCTGCCTTCTCAGTGGTAGTGCATTGTGATGCCATGTTCACAGTGTATCTGCGATGGAAGACTGACAGTAGAGGAGAATGCTATACTTGCAATCCACAAACAAGACCCATTCTAAAAATGTGCCATTTGTTTACATTGTGCTACCATGACTTGCCTTTTTCTTTGCTGGCTACTGCTGACATGCTTCTATGCTTTTTCTCTGGGATGGGGAGGAGTGCTTGTCTTCCATTTAATTGGTTCTCCTCCATTTGGTGGCACTCCCTTTGTGACTGGCAAATGAGGCAAGAATTTATTTGTATCCTTATTATGCAGCTGGAGAAACTGATAGAGAGGGTAAAAGCGCGAGGCCGTACAAAGGGTCAGTGGCTGGCTTCTAGGCCTGTCCCCAGTCCATTGGAGAACACTGCCATTAAACATTAATCAACAAAATATGATCTGTAGCTTTAACAAGTTTATTAAAAATGTATTAAAAAATCAGTGTGGACTTGCTTTGCTTTTGTCAATTGTTGCTTTGCTTTAGCCTTCTGTACAACATTCACATCATAATGCTCATTTCCTGTGAGCGAAGAATCTAAACCGTTTTAGCAGTAATTTCAGAAAAGAGCTGAAAGTTTAGCAAAGGGCACTCTGGGTATGTCTGCACTGCTGTTGGAAGGGAGCCTCTCAGCCTGGGCAGACAAACTTTCACTAGCTCGGTTTAAGCTAGTTTGTGAAATATAGCAGTTTGGATGTTGCAGCTCTGGTTAGCCAACTGAGCTCAAACCTACCGGGTCAGGTAGCTTGAAAGTCTGAGTTATTGCCCAAGCCATAGTGTCAACCCTTTTTTGCATGCTAGCAAGTCTACCCCGGCTGGGAGTCTCTCTCTCAACTGCAGTGTAGACATAGACTTTAAGACCCCATCTACACAGAGCAAACAACAAGCACAGTCTTTTACCTTAGTCCTAATATGCCTTGGCTCCATCAACAGTGGTTAGTCAAACCAAGTTATGAACATTTGCCAATAGCCACATTCAGTCTCTTTATGCATGATTGGCTTGGTATGAAGCAAGACAGTTTGCTGTGTTCATTGGAGATTAGAGCAGTGTAGTAGCAGCTTCTCTAGTCATCTTCTACATCCCTTCACAGACCATCTCTATGCATCCCATTTTCTTTGGTTTGTGGGCAGGAATTAGGAGTCTTTTTAATAAATTTTAGTCTCATGTTTGTCATCTGTAGCACAAATTGGCTGCCTAAGAACCTGAAGATGTCGAAACTAGAGAACATTGCTGCAGGGTAAGTCCTGAGGAAACTCTTTATTCCTAGATTACCAAGCTTGTAAATTCCTTGCAGCTTTATTTTCTCTGCAAAGTGCTGGGCAAATCTGAGGCACTGTGTACGTAGGGCTGAGACTCTATGGATGTATGCATTATTTGACTATCCAAGTGACTGAAACAGAAAACATCCAGTACTCTGCCAACCCCCACTTTGCTGAAATGCACTATGTTAGGATCCGAAATCTGTATCTGTCACCTGTCCTGTCAAAAGTCCTGAGCACCCAGCAGCAGCCATTCTAAAGAGGACATTTATTTGGGTGTCTGATATGTACCTAACTAAGTTAAGCACCTAACTTTTAAGCACAGTGTTTTTAAAGTCATGGTGTGGGAATTTATCTGTAGGTAGTCTTGCTGAGATCTGCTTGAACATGCCTTAAAGTAAAATCAAAAGGGTGGGGGAAGCCCTAGGAAAGATGAACTATGAAGAAGTAATCTCTCTTTATACTGCTACATTTGTTTGAACCTAGATAACTTTTATATAGAACAGATTATTATTATTATTATTATTTTATTTTATTATTTTTTTTATTTTATTTTAAGCATGTCAGGAAGATAGGTGGCTTTGGAAGCTGCTTTTCTTTCTTTTTAAACTGATCTTTCATATAACAAGACTAAGAGAAATCATAAAATTAAACTAAGTACTTAATATTGAAGGACCTCATCCATGGCCTTGATAGATGGGGGTCTATGTGAAATTTGGTGTGTGTGTGTGTATGTATGTGTATATATGAGTCAGAATAGACTAGTTTTGCCTCTGAGTGAATTCAGTTTCACCCTTTGCATGAGTAGAAGTAATTGGCCCCTCTGACTACATTTCTAGAATGAACCCTGCCTAAAAGTTGTCTTTAAAAAAAAAAAAAACACTCAAAATAAATATTTAGTGTTTGATATAGATTCATGAAAGATATGACTAGTTTATGCCCTGTAGCAGAATAAGCAAAACTTAACAATGGATTTAGACTCTCCTAGACATGGTTTCTCAACCTCTGGGTCAGGACCCAAAATTGGGTCACAGAATGTTTCAAAGGGCTGTGTGGTAGTTTCTAGTGCCACTTTAGCTTTCGCTGTCATGATGATGGGAGCCCGGGTAGGTCCCGTGAGCTAGGTCACAATTCCATTCTCACAAATTTGGTCCAGTCATGGGGGTCAGGCCAAACCTCAGTGCCGCTGCAACCCCAGAAGTTGCAGTGGCTGCAGTTGGGAGCCAAGCCCAGCCAGCCCCACAGCACAGGAGTCCAACTGTGAGGTAAGTGCCAGGCAGGACCCACTCCCTCACCCTGGGGGGGGTCAGGAGTTGACCGAAACCACTCCAGGGTTTCCACCTCAAGACTATTTACTGGGTTGCAACAGGCCATAAACATTTACTAATGGGTCCTGAGCCCCAGAAGGTTGAGAACCACTGTCTTAGGTTTTTATTGCCAAAAATTAAGACACTTTTGTAATAAATGCCTTACTTTGGCACCCTCTGCTGGCAAATCCATTGAGACAGCCACTGGAATGCAAAGGTGAAATGGAGACATTATTAGAAAAAGATGCTTAAGTAGCAACTGTAATCTTGGAGGAATTCCTACAAGTGGAAGTATGTGTGGGCTGGTACTTCTAAAAGTAGGCACTATTTAGAGACTGAACTTTTTGGGCAGAGGGATGGGGAGATAAATTGAGAATCCTCAACTAATTTGTAGTTATGCTGAAATGGGCATGAGGCAGTTAGACCAGGATTTTGACTAACACTATTTCATTTTCCTCTTACAACAAAGTGAGAGATTACTTACTTTTAAGCTTATGGCTCAGATTCATTTCTAGAAAATTCAGGTATACATCAAACTTCAAAAGGGGTGTGGGTATGTAATAATTAGGAAGATGCCCAAATGTGACTGTCTGATGGAAGGTTAACTGAATTTCCATATTTTTGTGAATATAAAATGCAATATTAATCTTTGCAAATGTAACTTTTTTTAAAGATATTTTTATTTAAACTGCAACATCTGAGTATGTCCAATAACCACATGCCTATTTGATGCACACAATCTTTTGGTAATGTTCTACTGAGTATGGAGTATTTGTAAAGGACCAGTGGCAGATTCTCAGCTGGTATAAATTGTCCTAGATCTATTGATTTCAATATTGCTGGGACAACTTATACTAGCTGAGGAGCCCTCTGTGTTAACCTCATTCATTGTTCATCAGTAAGGATAAGATTTATGTCACGGATTCCACTTCCACCCTGGGGCGGTGGGGCTGGAGTTCGTGGGGTGCAGAGTTCTCAGCTGCTGCATGTGCTGGACTCCTCATTGCAGCAGGGCTCTGGCTTCAGTCCTCCCCTGTCAGCCCCCCGCCCCCCATTATTTTTAGTAAAAGTCACAGAGAGGTCACGGGCTTCTGTGAATTTTTATTTATCGCCCGCGAGCTGTCTGTGACTTTTACTTAAAATAACCGTGGCAAAGTCTTAATCTTATTCATTAGCATAGGAATCTATGCAGTACTGGACTACACAAGGCTGCATACTAGAGCTTCAACCATCAGTTTCTCACTAAACGTTCATTTTGAAAATATCAAAAGGTATTATTGCAAACAGAACAAAAGACCTCTATAACTTTATGATGTCAAAATCATTCTTCTTTTTCCTACCCCATTTCATTAGCAAAATAATCATAAAAATCTGAGAGGTATTATCTTCTGTATTTAGAATGATTAAACTCTTTCTTATTTGAACTGGGGAAGTGCATGATAGAATTATTTTCTGGAATAAGAAACGGTGCGAAGTGTCATCCAAGAGGCGTTTTTTAGCAGAGTTACACTTGAAAACAGTAGTTTTTGAAATGTCAATGCTCAGTCAATCACAGTTCTGCCAAACTACAAAATTGAAATTTTGCAAGAAGGAATTCGTAGTTTTAACAGTGATTAGCCCTTATACAAACCATTACAAGAATATTAGTTTTTAAAAATATATTTTAAAATGGCAATGACTAAGGTAACCTATATACACGTTACATAAAACAAACTGCTACATTTTAAAAAAAGATTGTAAAGTCAAGCACTGAAAAGTTAGGAAATGCCAGAATTAAGATTGTTTTTGCAACCTTAATTAAGTCGCTGTGTGTGTATGCATCATGATACAATGGTTAATTGGCATGGAAAATTTCAGCCCAAAAGGTTAAAGTTGGCAAAGTTTTTATGCAACTGAAAACAGGGTCTCATAACGAGAAGTATATCTTAATTATGTGTGGCACTACCAGCTCTGCCTATAATTCCCTTATCCTTTGGATTCATTCATTCAGATAACATAACATCAGCAACTTTACACGTTTTACAAATAGCCTTAACTCTGATCCACAAGAACTATTCTTACATTTTTTTCTCTCTCTCTAATTAGATTTTTATGGGAAATGACATGACTGCCTGTTTTTCCTTACCTTACAATCTGAGCATGCTGTTTGTCATAGGGATCTGTAAAGGATGTAATTATGTGCTTTTATTACACAGGCAGAATTTTAGTGAATTTAAATTAATAGAGTGGAGTTCTCTGTCATTGGTAGATGGGCAAGAGCAATGCTGTCCAGTAGACCTGAGATTACTTCTTGTGATAACCAGATGCTCTATCACTTACTTGTCTCATCTTTCCCTCTTGGTACATGCGAAGCTGCCAGATTCTCTGAAGTAGTCGTTGCAGAAACCTCATCTGTCAGATTTAAATTTGACATTTAAAACTTTTTGAGCATAGTCTGCTTTAAATAGGGTGACCAGACAGCAAGTATGAAAAATCGGGACATGGCATGGGGGGTAATAGGAGCCTATATAAGAAAGACCCCAAAATCAGGACTGTCCCTATAAAATCGGGACATCTGGTCACCCTAGCTTTAAAGGCTGAATACTGTGCTTAAGGCTGTCAAAGGAGGTTATGGAGTTTCCTTTGCTAGAAATATTCAAGGCAATAAAAAGGCATTCCCACATATTTCCAGTTAGGTGTTAAGCTTCCCTTTCCCCTCTGCCAGACAATATTTAGTCCTGAATCTTTGCAAAGAATATGTGAGTACAGAGTATTGTAAGAAACATATGGTGTATTTTGTGTTGTGTTTTTTTATGAGATTTTGATCTCTTCTCTAATTTCACATGAATGTTAAGCAAAATACCATACTTTGTTATACCATAACATATAATAATTCTGAATCTTGGACTGACAGGGTTTATGTAAAGCAAAAATAAATAATGGTAAATTCCATTCGACTCACCTAAACCAATATCCTCCTCTTCCTTTATATGTGTGGCACCTAGTTCTTCTAAAAGATTGCTTACAGACTTGTCTTCTTTGAATTTGTCAGGGAGCACTGTAAATGTATAATGCACACTGAATTAATAAAAAGCATAGATGTCACTACATAAGGTGCTGGCATTCTCTTCTACTTAAAGGATTTGTAGGCCTTTACGTTGTCCAATTAATGTTTCAGAATATTTCTCCAGTGATTTTTTTTTAGATATGAATTGGCTTACTAAATTAAGGATTTTATGTAAAATAGGAACTTTTATTTACCTGTGTCAGAAACTTTCTCTATATGTGTGACCTGTAGCTCTTCTGACATATTACTGACAGAGTCCTCTTCACCTGTGTCTCCAGGTATTCCTGGGTAAATAATATATTTTGCAATAATTCTGTAGTTATGGAAGTTTTACTTTGCCTTTTTACAGGTTATTTAATTTGTTAAAAATCAAAATTAAAAAGGGCCTAGAACAGGCTTGTAGGTACCCTTGACAAATACTTACAACAACAAAATCCTGTGAATTACAGATCCAGCAATTTCACTCAATATTGCTAGCCAACAATGACCAAAGAGAAAATAAACGCCGATCCAACCACCATTCTATTCACAAACTTCACAATTCTTCCTCTTTTACAAAGCTTGGAAGACTAGACAAGTATTGCAATTTGTCCTAAAGGTCAACAGATTTAGACTGTTTTGGACCAAAGGAGGAAGTGAGCTCAAAAGTTGAGGGGTGGCATTGTTAACTAGATCAGTGGCTCTCAACCTTTCCAGACTACTGTACCCCTTTCAGGAGTCTGATTTGCCTTGTGTACCCCAGAGTTTCACCTCAATTAAAAACCACTTGCTTACAAAATCAGACATAAAAATACAAAATTGTCACAGCACACTATTACTGAAAAATTGCTTACTTTCTCATTTTTTGCCATATAATCAATTGGAATATAAATATTGCACTTACATTTCAATGTATGGTATATAGATCAGTATAAACAAGTTGTCATCTGTATGGAAAATTTTAGTTTGTACTGCCTTTTATGTAGCCTGTTGTAAAACTAGGCAGATATCTAAATGAGTTCATATACCCCCTGGAATACCTCTATGTAATCCCAGGGGTATGTGCACCTCTGGTTGATAACCTCTGAACTAGATCATTAACCGGTCTTCGTCTTTCAGGGTATGTCTACGCTTCAATTAAAAACCCATTGATGGCCGATGCCAGCTGACTTGAGGTTGGGCTGCAGGGCTGTTTAACTGCAGTGTAAACGTTCCCCAGGCCCTAGCCTGAGTCTGAATAGCTACACTGTAATTAAACAGCCCCTCAAGCCTGAGACAGCTGGCACTGGTTAGCCATGGGTGTTTAATTGCAGTGTAGACATACCCCCACTCTTTGCCTGCTTGCTTCCTTCACATGTGATATTTGCCTTCTGTGTTCCTTCTTTCAAGTCATCCTGTCATTGGTGCAAGTCATCCTGGTGTGGGTGGGTGGTGTGTGTGTGTGTGTGTGTGACTCCTAACTTCTCTACCACTTTTCAAATATCCTTTTGAAAACACTCTTTTCTCCCTTGCCTTTATGCATCTTAGTTTCTCAATCCCTTTAATTAACAGGAGATAATTAATTAGCTAGTGTGAAAAGTTACCATACGTAGTAAGATAATGTTTTATAAGTAGACAAACTGCCATGCTTCTATTCAGCATTTATTTTTTAAATGTTTAAATGCTGTGTATTTTTTTTTTTTTAAATGTCACATCAGTGCTGGGAAACTAATAATTGTAAATAATGTTTTTATAGCAAAGTTCTTACCTAAGGAGTCTTTTTCTGTTTTAGCTTCTATCCATTCTGTAGGCCTTTCACCTTCTTCATTATCTGATTTGCTTGATTGCTCTCCAGTGTTGTGTCCCAGAATGGCATCCAGTTCATTAAAAAATTTCATACTTTTACTTGTATTCCCTGAGTCTTGGGCATTTTTTACGCTTTTGTATTCATGTTTTAAGTTTTTATACTTTGTTCTGCACTGCTTCCAGTCCCTTTCAATTCCAAATTTTTGAAGCCTAGCAGCAACTTGTTCAAATATTCTTTTATTTCTCACTGTCACTTCAAGTTGTTGCTGGATGTTTTTGTCTGACCATATATGTATTAGAGCTCTGACTTCATTGACAGTCCAGTGTTTTCCTCCTTCGTTTGCTACCGTTGGAATAAAAGGTGGATTTTTGGACGTCTCTAATATTGATGTTGGGTTACCTACATCAGGTGGGGTGGGGGAGAGACACAGGTATGAGTTACCTGCATGAGGTGGGGTGGGGTAGGGTAGAGGAGGGCAGAGAGAATGAGAGTGAAGGAAAATATTTTATTCATTTTTTTTTTCTTCACTTTTTTTACTTCACAAAATTAGAGCAAATATAGAAATAAAATCAAGGTATCAAACAAAGCTGTTAATGATAAAACTGTATCTTCTATCTTGTAAAGACAGTGCATTTTGGTTTAATTATATTACTAACTAGAGAGAAGGATTTTTTTTTTTTTTTTTTTTTTTTTTTTTTTTTTTGCTGCTCTCAGGGCCGTAAAAACACTAATAAACTAGGCCCCATTCTCACTAACATTTATACATCTGCTTAGCTTTATGCACACATGTAATTCCTTTGGGTTTGCACAGGTGCACAAAGTTAAGTGTATGTAAGGATTAGTAGAATCAGAGGCTTAATTCTTGCAAAACAACCCTGTTAGGGGAAACTGAGGCACACATTATTTGCCTAAAATCACACGAACTCAGTGGAAGAGGTAGGACTAGAAGCCAATTGTTATAACTTGAAGCTTTGCATTTTCTCAATACAGTACAATGTAAAAGACTGACCAAATCAGAGAACTTACTGTGTATATTAGTAAAAATATTTTTATTTTAGAAGTGGTTTAATTAATTTCCTTTTCACTTGAAATTTTTCAAATTGTACTTTTTGCTAGCAACCACTAGTTTTAAATTTTGGGGGAAATTGGGGAAAGAATGCCACAATTTCCTAGTGTGCTGAAACATGTTCTCTTAATAAATATATTTTTTAATTGTTTTATTTTAGACAGTAGTAGTAAATTCAATTAGGACTTCAGTTTTCTGATCAAATCAGTTTACAAAACTATTTTATTTTGTACTCATTTAAAACAATGAAATAGGATTAGGTCTTTCTAATAAATGTTTTTGTAGATTTAGAAAATTCATTATTTTCCTTTTTTGTTTTCTTAGTGATTTCCCAGAGAAGTGCAAGCATGGAAGTGCAGAATAATTGGCATAAATTTAGCAATCAGTGTGCTGATGTGACTTTTTTTTTTGCCTTCACAACCATCCCTTTCCAAATGGCAAACCATGCTGTGGTGGTTAGATACTTCAGTCATTAAGTTCTGTATGGTGGCAAAAATGACCTTTGCTAGCACAGTCTGATTCAGTGAAGCATACTTTACATGAATAAACCTATTTGGTGATAAACTTGGTCTAGAGGGAATAGTCATTGTGCATGAGTCTCTATAAGCCATTCTACTCATAAGGAAGCTTTACTAATAGATAGCATTTCCCCCCTTTTTTATTTTAATTAAGTCCCAAGTCAGAGTCTAGGAACCTCTGCAACTGCTGGCCCATTGATACACTACAGGTGGGGAGGCTACTCCCTGGTGACTTACCAACTAGTCTTTCTACATTTGCCTTAAAGGTGCATAGGATTGTTTCTTCTGCAGTTGAGTTGAGCTCTACAGGAATAATCACACTGGATCACAGTGAACACCAAAGAAGCTTGAAGTGGTTGCAGCTCAGAATTATTGGGGTTGCCTTGGCAGCTGATCTGCTTTCTCTTTGTATTTTTAGATATTTTTAAGTGGCTATCATTTTGCTATCTAAGAGCCAACCATTGAGGCTAGAGAGAGAAAGGAAGAAAAGGGCCCAAGGTGCAGAATGGGGAAGGTCCTCCATTAACTTTTCACATTCCACAATTCACGACTAAGGAGCAGGTCATAGTTTGGTAGGGGTGAGGATTAGTTAGTTTTTGCATCTGGCCAGCATTTCTATGGGTAAATCAGACTACATATGAGCTAAACTTCAAGATTTGCATGACTTGAAATTGTTCTGGATTGGGTCTCAGTGGGTAGATGGATTGAACATTACTCCAGAATTTTTCATTTAAAAAATGTTGAAATGGGATGCTTTGACAAGTCTGAAACCTTTTTCAAAACTTTTCAAATAAAAAAATTTTTTTTTTGTCAAAACTGACCCTTTCTCACAAGAAGTTATGGTTTTGAAAAATTAGCATTTTTTTAATGGAAAAAGTTTCAAAAATTCCCAATCAGCTCTAAAAATAATCTTGTCAAGGGGATAGTTTTGGTAGTACAGTAATTCACAAAGCATACACTGTGATTTGGGCCTAAGCCTTATGCCCTGATAAATGAAAAAGACTAAATACCTCACAGTTTTCATAGCTAAAGCTTTGCCTAAACTTTCTCACAATAGTACCCTTCCACTCTACTGTATGCAGGAATTTAAAAACAAATCCAGAGAATGAAGAGTGAAGTCATTGTTTTTCCTTTTGGGAGGTGCCCAGGTTCTGCAATGATGGGCACCAATAAAAGATAGGGCTTATACCTACTCTGCTATTGCATGGAGGTGCAAATAGTAGCAGTATGCCCTCCTGAGGGTAATGCTAGGTTTACAATGGTGTCATTGCGCCAGGCCCACATTCAGAAGGGCCCCACTATGGTTGCCAGGCAAGAGCATTGGAAGCTCCCTAGAAATAGGTGAGTGGGGGGCACCAGTGCCTGGACCAAGGCCCACCCTCTGCTCTGCCCTTCCCTTTGTGGTCCTACCCCCACTCAGCCTCTTCCCGGGAGGCCCTGCCTGGCGTTTGCTCCTCTCTTCCTTCTCTCTTCCCCCAAATCGCTCACCATTAAGGCAGGAAAACAGTTAAGGGGCCATGAACACCTCTCCCCCCCTGTTCCGGCACTCCTGTTGCCAGGAGTCTGGTTTTCGCCCAGAAAGTCCGGTCAAAAAGTGGACCTCGCAGTTGACCGGACACTAAAAGTCCAGTTACAGAAGCAACCACAATCAGCCTGACCACTAGAAGGTTGAGAAGAGTAGCTGCTGCTTCCTGGAGGATCTGTAGCTCAGCTGGAGAGAGGACCAGCTCAGAAGGACCTGAGCCTGGCAGAGTGAGGTAGGTACCAGCTCTGTGCTGCCCTGGGGTGGGTTCCTGTATGCCTCCTCCCCCACCCACACCATGCTGTGCTTGTCTCCGGCCCCTGCCTCGCTCCAGGGACCACCTTCTACTCCTGCCCTGCCCAGCTGTGCCTGGCCCCGCCTTACTCCGTGGACTGACGCCCTACCCCTGTCTCTTACAATTTTCCCCATGGGGTTCCACAAATATGTTTGGCACCAGGCCCACAAAAGGTTAATCTGGCCCTGCCTGAGGGTCACGATGCCCATGAGGGAATTCTGCCCTGAGAAGGATGACTGTATTCTACTGGGGAGTCCTCTTTAGTTTCCAGCAAGGGCTTCATAGGAACCTCGCAGAGAGAGGTTGCAACAGTGATGTGCATCTCCCAGCCATCTCCCTTGCCTGTGCCACCCTGCTTTTGATGCTGTGTTTGCTGTCTGCCAGCCCCTGCTGAAGGGGAAGTCTCAGATGTGTTGTATCATTGCAATTCCCCTCTGGCAAGATGTGTGCTAGCTTCTGCCAATGCAGCCCCTGGAGTGAATCTTGGCCTAGGTTTTTAAAAAAGAATTAGATTTTCTTCCAGGACTCAGAGTTCCCATCTGTACAATAGGGTGAATGGCACAGAAGTGCTAAAGAATAATATTCATTTAGATCCTCTATTCCCTTAATTATTGAGCTGAGTGTGAATTGTAAGCAAAGCTCTCTCTCTCTCTATCTACCTACCTACCTACCTATCTATCTATCTTAAAAAAAAAAAAAAAAAAAATCAGGAGTGAAATTCTCATCACCTTTTGTGCCATGTAAAAGGGCTCTAAAGTCCCAGATCCAGTTGGAGGACAACTCCCTTGATGCAACTAATGTAATAAACCTTCACATCTCTTTAATAAAATTTCTAGTCATCTAGCTTTCAGTTGGAAAAAGTTTCCTACTTAATGAGTGTAGACATGCCTCACATTCCAGTCAAAAGCTCATAGTCTGTGTGGCGGGGGGAAATGTATATTTGGGTTTTCAGATCTCAGTCCTGCCAGTTAACTAACTGGTCCTGAGGACTTCTTGCTGGGGAAGCAAATGTTTTACATTGCTTGTGTCTCTGTTGAACATGAATATCCTTAGTAAAGGCATTGTTGCAGCTAAACATTCCCAGATGAGTTGTTGGGTCATCGGTGGGCCTGTGGCTTTGCTTGCCAACCCCCTGCATGAAATTGGAATCCAGCTGCTGTGGATGCTATTGGGGTCTTGAGTTATTCATCTGGTAGTCTACAGCCTAGGTCACCGGATTCTATTTTGTTAAATCCCTGCAGATCTCCTCTGTGCTCAGTCCATTTACTCAGAGATTTGCCAATTTGTGCAGAAATTGCATGACGGCGGAAATTCCACAGATGACACATGCCTCACATGCTATCATATGATAGTCCTCAATTAATATGTAATAAAATACTCTTAGTTAATCTGATTAGCTGTTGCAGGGAATGGTTTTTGAGGGTGAAAGCTGATCATGCAGTCAACAAATTGGTCATGCAGTGGTCATCTGCCACCTATAGTGGTTAACATCCAGTTGTTCATGAGGCTGCTGAAATGTAAAACTAGAAGGTGTAAAGAGAGCAATACTGTGTCTGATGTAAAGTTACATTAATCAGAAACTGACTGCTGATGTACTGACGCTAATGGAAGCGGTTCCTAGCAAGACACAATTATTTTACTCCTTTTAGTTTTTCTAAGATGCAATGAGAAATACATCTAATAGCAGTGTTTTGCTTTTCTCCCCGCACCATCATACTGTACCTAGTTCAATTGGTCTGACATGTGAAATAAAAAGTAATGGATCCTCTGGGACATCCTCATCCTCTTCTAATGCAACTGATATTTCACCTGAAGGGGGTAGGGAAAGAATTTTCTTATAAACAGATATGGAATAAATCTATCTAGACAAAATTACAATGTGTAAACTGCAGTCAATTCGCGTACAAGCATAGAAATGTAGGCAGGAAGTAACTAATCATAATGGGATGGATGTGTTAGTGAATTTTTTAATATATTCATTTTACTGCATTAGAAACAAATTTTAAAATACATGTAAAGAAGAGAGATGATTTACCTCTTTTGGCTCATATGTGCCTTTTTGCTTCTGTTTGGGTGGGCTAGCCTATTTTTCAGAATATACATACTTCTGCCCCAGGGGTGGGCAAACTTTGTGGCCCGAGGGCCACATCTGGGTATGGAAATTGTATGGCAGGCCATGAATGCTCATGAAATTTGGGGGTTGGGGTGCGGGAGGAGGTGAGGTCTCTGGCTGGGAGTGCGGGCCCTGGGCTGGTGTTGGGGGTGCAGGAGGGTGCTTTGGGCTGGGACTGAGGGGTTCGGAGGGCAGGAGGGGGATCAGGGCTAGGGCAGGGGGTTGGGGCGTGGAAAACGGTCTGGTCTGCAGGCCCCAGGCAGCGCTTACCTCAAGCAGCTCCCAGAAGCAGCAGCATGTTCCCCCTCCGGCTCCTATGCAGACGCGTGGCCAGGCAGCTCTGCGCGCTGCCCAGTCCCCAGGTGTCACCCCTGTAGCTCCCATTGGATGTGGTTCCCGGCCAATGGAAGTTGCAGAGGGGCAGCGTGCTGAGCCCCCTGGCTGCCCCTATGCGTGGGGGACGGGGGGGACGGGGCCACAAGCCCCGGACCTCGCTCCCCGGCGGGAGCGCTGGAGCGGGACAAGCCCTGGGCCGGATTAAAACATCTGGAGGGCTGGATGCGGCCCCCCCCCCGGGCTGTAGTTTGCCCACCCTTGTACTAGCCTGTCATTTCAAATTAAAAAACAGAAGCAAAAACCCAAATATGCACAATTTCCAGATGGATCCATATTATCCAAAGCAAGTTTATACAACAATAAAACAGCTAGAATTATTGCAAGAATAGCTTTTAAGTGTGATAAGGGAAAAACTGAATTAATAAGGTTGGACCAGAACAGACATTTACTTGATTGAACGCTAACCTTTGGTATGGTGTCCCTCCATGAGTTCTGAGCAAACACCAGACAGGTGTATAAGGCAGACATGCTTAAGTGAAGTTCTGAATCTGAAGAATAATTTTGATTAGCCAGGGAGAGTAGATGGATTTGTGTGACCTACCTAATTGGAATGGAAATCATCCATTTCAGCATTTCCATACATCCTATAAACATGGTATGTTTTATTTAGTATTGAATAACTTTTACAATACATTTTTTGTTACTGCTGAACAATTTGAGTTACGGATATCTGTGGGACAGGTAGTGTATTGTTGCACTGCATGTCTAGTCTATATACATACATGTATTTACACAGTGCTGTTGGAATATCTGATATTAACCTGATATTAGAAAAAATTAAAAATGGGATTTAGACTCTGAAGATTGAACCCTAAGTCCCATGACTTGCAATGAGACTTAGGCAGCTAGGCCCAGATTTTTAAAGGTGTTCAGACTGTGCGTGGCCCAAAGGGGTGAAGTCCAGCACAAAATGAGGGCTGGCTGTGGTGGAGAGATTTCATCCCTCTCTGATCTTGTGGAAGATACTCAAATTAAAATAGCTACAGGATGTATTAACTGTTTTTTGCATTTCTTCTCTCCTTCCCATTCAGAGCATCGGGGAACACTGGGTGGGAGAACAGGGCTTCCTATGGATGCAGAGTGTTCTGTTTTTTGTTTTTGTTGTTTTGTTTGTTTGTTTTTTCCCTGCAAGAGTGTTACTTTCAAGTCTGCCCCAAAGACCCTTCTAAACATAAAAACATAGAAGTGTAGGACTGGAAGGGACCTCAATAGGTCATCTTTTTTAAAAAAAAAAAAAAAAAAAGGGGGGGGGGGGGGGGAGGGGGGAGAAGGAGAACCCAGGGAACTACAGACTGGTCAGCCTCACCTCCGTCCCTGGAAAAATCATGGAACAGGTCCTCAAGGAAATCATTTTGAAGCACTTGGAGAGGAAGGTGGAGAGGAAGGTGATCAGGAACATTCAACATGGATTCACCAAGGGCAAGTCATGCCTGACCAACCTGATTGCCTTCTATGATGAGATAACTGGCTCTGTGGATATGGGGAAAGCAGTGGATGTGATATATCTTGACTTTAGCAAAACTTTTGATACGGTCTCCCACAGTATTCTTGCCAGCAAATTTAAAAAAAGTATGAATTGGATGCATGGATTATAAAGTGGATAAAAAGCTGGTTAGATTGTAGGGCTCAACGGGTAGTGATTAATGGCTTGATGTCTAGTTGGCAGCCAGTATCAAGCAGTGTGCCCCAGGGCTTGGTCCTGGGGCTGGTTTTGTTTAACATCTTTATTAATAATCTGGATGATGGGATGGATTGCATCCTCAGCAAGGTCACAGATGACACTAAGATGGGTGGAGAGGTAGATATGCTGGAGGGTAGGGATAGGGTCTAGAGTGACCTAGACAAATTGGAGGATTGGGCCAAAAGAAATCTGAGGTTCAACAGGGAAAAGTACAGAGTCCTGCACTTAGGATGGAAGAATCCCGTGCTCCGCTACAGACTGGGGACTGACTGGCTAAGCAGCAGTTCTGCAGAAAAGGACCTGGGGATTACAGTGGATGAGAAGTTGGATATGAGTCAGCAGTGTGCCCTTGTTGCCAAGAAGGCTAATGGCATATTGGGCTGCATTAGTAGGAGCAATGCCAGCAAATCGAGGGAAGTGATTATTCCCCTCTATTTGGCACTGGTGAGGCCATATCTGGAGTATTGCATCCAGTTTTGGGCCCCCCACTACAGAAAGGATGTGGACAAATTGGAGAGAGTTCAGCGGAGGACAACGAAAATGATTGGGGGCTGGAGCACATGACTTACAAGGAGAGGCTGAGGGAACTGGGCTTGTTTAGTCTGCAGAAGAGAAGAAAAGAGTGAGGGGGGGTTTTGATAACAGCCTTCAACTACCTGAGGGGGGGTTCCAAAAAGGATAGAGCTCGGCTGTTCTCAGTGGTGGCAGATGACAGAACAAGGAGCAATGGTCTCAAATTGCAGTGGGGGAGGTTTTGGTTGGATATTAGGAAACACTATTTCAATAGGAGGGTGGTGAAGTGCTGGAATGGGTTACCTAGGGAGGTGGTGGAATCTCCACCCTTAGAGGTTTTTAAGGTTAGGCTTGACAAAGCCCTGGCTGGGATGATTTCGTTGGTGTTGGTGCTGCTTTGAGCAGGGGGTTGGACTAGATGACCTCCTGTGTCTCTTCCAACCCTAATTTGTACCAGTGCTTAACTACCCTGACAGGTAGGAGGATTTCCTAATGTCCAACCTAAACTTTCCTTGCTGCAATTTTAAGCCCATTGCTTCTTGTCTTATCCTTGGAGGTTAAGGAGAGATTCCCCCCCCCCCCGCCTCCTTGTAACATCCTGTTAGGTACAGTAGAACCTCCAATTTATGAACAACTCTGGATTGGAGGTGGTTTGTAACTCTGAAAAAAATGTTATGGTTGTTCTTTCCAAAGTTTACAACTGAACATTGACTTAATACAGCTTTTAAAATTTATATGCAGAAGAAAAATGCTGCTTTTAACCATCTTCATTTAAACAAAACAAGCACAGAAACAGTTTTCTTGCCTTGTCAAATCTTTTTTTTTTAAACTTTCCCTTTATTTTTATTAGTAGTTTATGTTTAACACAGAACTGTACTGTATTTGCTTTTTGTGTGTCTCTGCTGCTGCCTGATTATGTACTTCTGATTCCAAAGGAGGTGTGTGGTTGATCACTCAATTTGTAACTCTGGTGTTCATAACTGAGGTTTACTGTACTTGAAAACTGTTCTGTCCTCCTGCGCTCATCTTTTCTCCAGACTAAACTAACACAATTTTTTTCAATCTTTCCTCCTAGGTTACGTTTTCTAGACTCTTAATCACTTTTGTTGCTCTCCTCTGGACTCTTTCTAGTTTGTCACCATCTTTCCTGAAATGTGGTGCCCAGAACTGGACACAATACTCCAGTTGAGGCCTTAGTAGCTTGGAGTAGAGTAGAAGAATTCTTCTTGTGTTTTTCTTACAGCGCTCCTGCTGAGACATCCCAGAATATTTGATTTTTTTTGCAACAGTGTTACACTGTTGACTCATATTTAGCTTGTGATACACTACACCCCACAGCTCCCTTTCCGCAGCACTCCTTCCTAGGCAGTCATTTCCCATTTTATATATGTGCAATTGATTGTTCCTTCCTAAGTGGAGTACTTTTGCATTTGTCCTTATTTACTTCTGGACAAATAGGAGAAATGGTCTGATCATTTTGAATTTTAATCCTACTCTCCAAAACATCAGCAGAAGAGCAGAAAATATCTTATGAAATCTTTTCTTTTATTAGAAATAATGAAATGGCTAAGACGTACATTTTTAAAGGATTCTGTGTCAGAAAATAGATTTAAAAGTTCAGTTTAAAAACATTCTTATTGAGAGTTATCACTTCAATGAGAATTACCCCACTGACTTTAATAGAGTAGGATTGGACCCATAATGCATTATCATGTGACTTTCCTGACTTGTGTATTTGAATGCACAATTCTTGCATACTATTCTTACAACCACCGTTTGTCCCTTGTTACCTATGTACTAGTTGTAGGTTACATTTATGTTTTAATGTGTGTGTTTTGGCTGTGTTATGGTTGTGTGAAGTTTTGCATTTCAACTCTGAACTATTCATATTATATTATTGCCACTGACTATTTAATTTTTGTGTTTTATAAAGAAGAATTAAAACCAAATGCACAAATGCTTCCCTTATTTCCTTTTCTTTATAGGCATTTGAATGTACCACTATTACATCATACTTTTGAAATCAGATTTTTCACATGCCCCAAAATGCAGTACATTCCACCAAGGATACAATTTTTTTAATTAATACCCTGGATTGGGGTTCATCAGAAAGGCTGGCTAATTGTTGGGTCCTTTCTGAAGTTATCTTAAAGATATTCAGGATAAGAGATGTGAAACATTAATTGAAAATGCCCCATAGTGATTTAAGGTTCAAAGGAAGCAAAGTTAAAATGAACCATTTGGGCAAACCAATTTAAAACATGCAAGATAACCTAGAGTTCAGGGGTGAATCCTCAGCTGGTGTAAATGGTCATAGCTCCATTGAGCTCAAAAGAGCTATAGCAATTTATACCAGCTCAAGAGCTGCCCCTTGAACTTCTGTGCATTATTTAAAATACAGTCTAAAAATGGAAGGTAGCAGTAATGTACAATGCACAATACATGTTAATAATTATTTTAACTAAATAGTTTCAAATGGCTGAAGTGTTATAGAACTACATTAATATTAATTTTTAAAATTTGTTTAAGATTAAAAACTAATAATTTGATTCTTTTCTTAAAACATGGAAAAATCACACTTTCCCAACGGTAAGAGCTGTCCACTTGCATTGTAGAGGGAGTTAGTTAGGCATCCAACTCCCCTTTGTGCCTTTGAAAATCTCCCCTGTACTTAATCGATTTTGTTTTGTAAAAATGATTCACAATTGTAACTTAATCCAAACCTCTTCACGTTGTGGGAGCAAATTGGGTTCTGATTTGAATCTCTGATCTGTTCTCTCCCTCCCCCACCCCCATTATTCTGGTACTGCTGTAGATAATAATGAATACCAGGGGGGCCTTTTTCTTGTTTCCAGTTGGGATGTGATTGAAATCTTGTAACAGCATCGCAGGGGCTTCTGGTACTGTGAGATCACCAACTGCAGCCCTGATCTAGCCTCAAACCTGAACCCTCACCTAATTCTAATTGTGATCAAAACAGTGACTCCTCAGCCTATCTCGAATTGGCTTGTCTCTTCCACCTCTCCCTGTGATATAGTAAATCCCAGTGTAATGCTAATGAGGCTCACATCCACGCTGAGGGGCTTTAACAGAACCTGATGTGCAACTGGTTTGGTAAATACCACCATTTCTTCATATTTAAAAATGTCTTTTTAATTATTTCTGTCTTGCTTCAGGATGGTCTCTGTTTATATCACTTTAAACATAACAAATGTTGCATGACTAATAAATACACTAATAGCTTCTTTCAAAAATGTTAAATGTGTTTATCAAATACTCAATGCACAAATGTAATATAATTTTGTAAGCCATGCATTTCCATTTCATTGTATTAACATACTTCACAATTAATAATATTCCATTTAAATATTCTTCTTTAAAATAGTAATAAAAATATTCTAGAATTAAACATCTTTGACTTCAGACCTGACAATAATTATTCATTTAAAAAAACCCAAAAAATTTATAATTGGGAAATTTGTAATATAGTATATTCTAGAATAATTAATTTTCTTTCTGAACTAAAGCTCTAAAAACCTGTTGCAAAGTATTACAAATATATTCCAAAGAAATTTTTTTAGATGAATAGTAGGACCCAGTTGCACAAGGTACAGAGCCTCTGTGGGACTGGACCTTTCCAGCAGTTACTGTAATTGGTTAGGGTTATGCTGTATTTACAGACTTCAACACTGGTGGTGCTAACCTTTTTTTTTTCCCCATCTGCAAGGGATGTATCAAGTCAGTTGCTGTTCTAAGTCTGTTACTAGGGCCATATAATGTGGCTTTTAATCTTAACAGATTTATTGTTTTTTTGTGCAAAGACAAGAAATAGAAAAGAAATTAATTTTTACCTTCAGTGTTCTCTGTGGTAGTGCTTATGTTCAGCTGTCTCTCAGTTGCAGAGCACCTGCCGTTTTCGTCCTCTGTTAATTGTGTGACTGGTTCATATTGCAGTATAGCATCCAGATCATGAAAAAACTTCATGGTTTTAGTGGCATCTCCAGAGTTGTGGGCATATTTAACTGTTCTGAATTCATACTTCAGATTTTTATACTTTGCACGGCACTGTTTCCAGTCTCTGCAAACTCCTAACTCCTGTAGTCTTTTAGCAATGTAGATAAATATTCCTTTATTCCTTAGTGTTCCATGAAGTTGTTTTCTTATGTTTTTTTCTGACCAGACGCTTAGCAAGGCTTTAACCTCCTCTTCAGTCCAATGCTTTCCTGCTCCACTCTCCATGTTGAAAGTGACCTGGAAATGATTCACTATTTCTAGCCAAGGTTTTGTTTCCTAGGAAACCAGACGGCTGGTTGTCAGTAAGCTCCACAGAGATGAAAGGATCTAGTTTTACTGGCTCAAGCTGCCTGAGGGGAGTAACTTGAGAAACTGCCAAATAAGCAGGCTCTATATTAGAAGCAGACCAATAAAACAGCTCAGACACAAATGAAGTGTAATCTAGTACCTAGTATTCCACAAGATAAAAAATTAACTCAGGGTGTCTACTTGCCTTAACCCTCCTTATTCATATGTTTTAAGTATGATTACTATTTTTAATGAATGTTTTAAGAAAGAAAGTAAATGTTGTTTTTTTTTTTTTAGAGATTATCTCTTGTGTTGTAATTTGTTAGGAATTAATTATACATTGTAGCAGGGGGGTTTTTTGCAGCCAGTTTTACATTTTGGAACCTAAAAGATGTTGGTAAGAGTTCTCATTAAGTTACAAATTATGATTGTATTTGATATTGTATTAGCATTAAAAATACACATTGGAATCATCCACGTTTTTAAATTGTGTGTCTGTATTTTATAAAACTCCTATTTTATTCTAAGATTGCTCATGAGTACAACTGATTTAAACAAAAAACTAAGGGCAGGTCTGCACTATATCAGCGCAGCTGTATTGCGTCTGGTGAGGATGCACTATGCTGACAGAAGAGTACTCTCCCATTGGCATAATTACTCCACTTCGGCGAGAAGCGGAAGCTATGTTGATGGGGGTACAGAGCTCCTGCCAAGCTCTGCACTTCCTATTTCAGAGGGTTCATTACCTATTAGGATTTGTGTGTGTTGGGGAGGCAGGGGTTGCTACAGGGGGCAAGGAGGGGTGTTTTTTTGGGGGGGGGGCGGGAGGTGATGAGGGTTGGATTCAGAGTTTGAATCTGTGAAAATCAGAGGCATTACACCGAAGATTAACTGCAACGATCTGTCTTTATTTGATTTTGCTATGATATTTGGATGGCCATGATCAATCTAGAAATGGCCTAAATTTTAAAAACTCTGTTTAAAGTCGATGAATGTACTACACCCACCTTTAAGTTTTCCTGCCAATTTTTGTGCCTACAGATGCATTTTTCTAAGCAAAGTAAACTGGTGAATGTGGGAAAGAAATTTTTCTGTAACTTTTGTTATAATAAATTTTGGTATTCCAAGAAACAATAGCAAAGAGAATTTTTTTGGACAAAAGTGGTCTTTTTAGGGATATCAACGATTTTTAAAAAATCACAATAAATCATGAGGTTAAAACAAACAATACAAAATGTAATGCTCAGTTTTATATTATTTCAAATATTTGTACTGTAAAAAAGATTAAAGAAATAGTACTTTGCACTACAGTACTTGTATGAGATGTATTGAAATCTCTTTATCGTAAACGTGCAACTTACAGTTGTTAATTTTTTAACATAGCTATACTCAAAAACAAAACAATGTGAAACTTTAGAGTCTACAAGTCAAAGCATGAACTTGTTTTGTCTTACCGATTTGGCGGAACAAGAAATAGGACTGAGTGGACTTATATGAGGTGAATTGAAAAATGCTGTTTTTTTCATCTTTATTACAGTTCAGATATTTGTAACCAAAAATAATATAAAGTGAGCACTGTACACTTTGTATTCTGTGTTTTAATTGAAATCAATATATTTGAAAATGTTTAAAAAAATCCAAAAATACTTATAAGAAATTTAAATTGGCATTCTGTTATTGTTTAACAGTGCGATTAAAACTGCAATTATTCACGACTGTTTGTTTTTTAATCTAATTAATTTGTTTTGCATTAATTGCATGCATTAACTGCAATTAATTGATAGCCCTAGTTTGTTTGTTTGTTTATTTTTAAAGTTGAATGCCCTTTAGCACTTCACTTTACACACAGGTGGTATTAATGACTTATAACTTTGAGACTTGGACATAATCAACGGTAGAAAATTACAGTTATTGTTGGGATCAAGCACACTGAACATTTGCACCTGATTCTCCTGTTTTTTATAAGGTCTTTTCTATATATGGAATTATTCATGAATAGTTACTGCACTTTAAATGCATGCCCTGCCTTCATCAGAATTAACTTTTCAAGTAGACAAGCTGTTACAGTAGTATAACCTCGAGAATGATTCCAATGATGCCAATTGAGTTGTAGTAGTTTAATGTTAGAGCAGACTCCCATCGTATTATACAAGACATGTAGCAGTTTTATATTTAAGTAATCTAACCGATTTTCCCTTTCATCGGCATTAAGCTACTTCATTTAGTATATACGTTACAGTTTGTTTGTTTTTCTTGGCTACAGTTTGTAGGTGCATTCTACAGACATTTTTATTTTGGGGTATTCGATCTTTGAGCAATTAAAGGATTCATTGGGAATTTACCAGTAGCCCAAAGACCACATATGCATCGATTATGGTTAAGGCTACAATTTAGTCATAGGTATTTTTAATAAAAGTCATGGACAGGTCACAGGCAATAAACAAAAATTCACAGCCTGTGACCTGTCCATGACTTGTACTGTGAATACCCCTGACTAAATCTTAGCTGGGGGGCTGCTGCTCTGGGAGCCCCTCCCCCAGGGCCAGCCGCCTGCACCGGCCACCTTAGCAGCAGCCAGTGCAGCTAGCCCTGGGGCAGCTCCGGCAGTGGCCAGTGCAGCTGGCTGCAGGGCCACTCCAGCAGCGGCTGGTGTGACTGGCCCTTGGGCTGCCTGAGTAGCTGGCCCTGGGGCCAGCCGCTTGGGTGGCCCTGGGGTCAGCCACAGTGGCTGCTGCAGAGGTCACGGAGGTTGTGGAAAGTCACGGAATTCGTGATTTCAGTGACCTCCTTGACAGACCCTGAGCCTTAATTATGGTCCTAGTATGTAACACTCAATCTTGTCCAAGCAAACTTTAGATGAAGGTAGAGGAGCTGAGGTGCTGCAGCCTGCATCTCTTTATATTTAAAACAAAAGAAAAAAGATGCTGTGGGCTAGGGTTACCATACATCCGTTTTTTCCCGGACACGTCCGGCTTTTCGGCAATCAAACCCCTGTCCGGGAAAAACCGGATGTATAATCAAGTGCAACACGAACATACAAAAACCATATTTTGATAAGTCGGTAAAAATAGAGCACTTAAGACATTTTTAATACAAATTGTTATGTTTTATGCTTTACAAGTTAATATTTTGTTTGGTTGTTGTGTTCCGTGAACCCTTCAGTATTTATGCTATTTTGTCCACAGGGGCCAAGAAAGTGGTGGAATTGTGACAAGTGATGGAGACTCAGCCCAAACATTTAAAGTGCACAAGGTAAAATTTTAAGGACTTTTTTTTACTATTTTGTTGCCATTTTTAAGAAGTAAAAGTCTAGTCTTTACATAAAAATTCAGTCTTTAAAATAGAGAGAAATAAGGAGTGCTCAAAGGAAAAGTCGGGAAAAAATAACACACTTCCACCTGGGGTGCACAAGGAGAGTCTCTGCTTGTTCCAGGAAATAGGAATAATAAGCAAGAGACATGACAAATCCTTGTTATTTCCTAAGAGTACCAGGTTCGGTTCCTTAACTTACTGTTCTATAGACCAATTTTAAACTTGTTTAAAAAAAAATCAACCACAAAACTCAGACCAGGTTATCCTTCAAGTCCACTTCAAGCTTTCAAAGAAACAAGGTGGGTGAGGCAATATCTTGTCTCTTTCACCAACAGAAGTTGGTCCAATAAAAGATATTGCATCACCAACACAGCTCCAACAACACTGCAATTAATTTTTCACTCCAGTAAAAAGAAGTCTGTTCAGCTGTCAGCACCAGAGCCCTTTTGTGCTAATGTGTTCGCTCTGGTGAGTTGAAAGGGTTTGATGCTGGCAGTTCTACGTACTGATGTGTGAAACCAGCAGCGTTCTAGTGGAATGGAGGGAAAAGAGTGAGACAAAAAAGAACATACTCCATGAAATTAGCTACAGATTAATGCCTGGAAGCAGATGCACCTATGACTGACTCGGGCTTCAGTAAGTGTTATGGCAGATGCTTTGAAGAGTTGAACGCTGCACACACAAATTAATAGATCCAGAGACTGGAAGGAAATCTGAAAAATCCTCCATCCATTTCTATCAGCCTGATAGAAACTCGGAGGGTGCCAACAGGCCTAAAATGGCCAAAGCCCAAAAAGGTCTTAGGCCAAAGCACTTAAAGTGCTCTAAAGAATTTACTTCCTATATTTCCACTGCGCTGACGTCAGGAAATGAAATACAAGATAACCAACTACCCTCCTGCAAGAAACATAGGGATTGGAACTGTGTCAGTTAAAACGGTATCTTCTGCCCAGAGGTCCTTCACTGACCTCAGTGTTAGAAGGGTCCAAGTCCCAGGAGGTGGGAGCGTGCCCAGCAGGACAGAGCTCTCACACTAACAAGTCCTTAAAGCAGAGCATGAGAGTTTCCTACTTTTCTCACACTGGAGAAACAAAATCCAGGAGTGAGGATCCTGCACTGATGCAGACTCTCTCAGCTGATAAACTGGCTCAGTTGCTTAATCCAATAACAGATGAGAGGGGGCGGTATCTCATAGCCTTTTGTTTTTAATGCTACTTTTCTTCCTATCCTTTAGCACTTTTAATTCATACTCTTGCTTAGGACCCTGTTCTTGTTTTTGAGCTTCCACTTCTTTTTAGGTTATGGGAGATTTCCACTTCTAACGTTAGCACTTCCTTTAGCAGACACTATAATACTTTATATTGATTCCATAAGAGCTGTGGAGAATGACATTTGAGCATATCCATATTAAGAATTAAATATGATGACTGCATCATCTCAGAAAGGTTTAATATTAGAGCAGTTGCATAATATGATTTCTCTTATCTTTGGGATATGTCTTGGCTGCAGTATTTAAATTCTACAGTCACTATTATTTAAAAACGAAAACTTGAAGGGCACAAACCAGTGAATATGGTCTTGTCCTTGAAGTTGTTCTGTTTAAAAATTGAGTTAATTAAACTGGTGCAAATTCCTGTAGGACATACTTTTTATTAGTTTAAAATTGATTACTTCTGCTTAGTTTGCATTTATGAATTTACTGACCTGACCCCCAGACCATTTTAAATTAAGAGTCTATGCAGAGTTCTGCAGTGATGTAACTAAATTGGTCTAAAGCCACACTGTTCGGTCTGGTCTACAATTAAATTAGGTCAACCGAGCTACAGTGCTCAGGGCTGTAAAAAATGTTGTGCCCTGATCATCATAGTTAGGTCAACCTAACCCCCAGTGTAAACGTAGCCAAGGTGATGGTGACGGGGAGTAACTCTATCGACTGAAAAATCCCTTTCATTGATGAAGGAAACATCTACGCTCTGGGGCTACAGCAGTGCATAGCTGTGGTGCTGTAGCAGCTGTAATGTAGACATGGCCTTAGTTAAACCAGTGGAGCTTGGTGTGTAGGCCAGAGCTTGCTCTTTTTGCCTTGCCTTGTATTTATCTGTTGCTACAGTAGCATTTTACATTGAAATTCTGTTTGTGCTAACATCTCTTCTCCTTCCTCTAATGATCAGATTCATACATAATTTCTGAGCCTCCAAGGCATTCAAAGCTTTTTAATGAATTAATCTTCATAACACTCCAGGGAAGTAAATATCATCCCCATTTTCGAGAGAGAGATTTAGACATATGAAGAGACTTTGGCAGACTTTTTGTGACCTTCAGAGAGTTCAGAATAGAAATTAGAGTACCTGATTTCCCAGTCCTGTACCTTAATTACTTAAACCCTACATGCTTTTAAATTCCTCTCTCAAAATGCTTGTTGCCAACAGGAGCACTGCCTTGGCTATTGAATATGCTAGGATCTCCTGGGGCCTATCTATAAAAGTTCTGATTCATTTCTGCCTTAAGTCAACTTGGATACCTGAAGACTTTTCAACAGAGTTTTCTGGTTCTTTCAGGTTAAGAACACCAATCACAGCAGTGGCCAGAATTACAAATAATGGGGACTTTTAAACACTTACCTGAAGCTGGTATAAAAACAGATTCATTATGGTGCTGGTGATTAAATGTATTATCCCATTTTTCAGTAAGAAAAACACAGAATATATTGTGTTGAAATATTTTTGTTTTATAGTGTTCTCTAAATAGCATTAAAGAATAAATGTAGTTGAGCTTTTAAACTTTAAAATAGCATTAAAAGAACAAAGCCAGTTGAGCTTTTTAAATTACATTTGAATATAAATACATACAGTATTCCCAAATTTTCTTCTGCTAGTGGTTTTTCAAAGGATATTTTCTTATTGAATGGTAACCGGGGACAGTCTATCTGAAAACAAAATATGCTCCAAACAAAATCCCCCCTTATGTTGTGTATTATCCTGATATAAGCCTTTGCCCGCATGACCACTTCTTGTGGTGTTCCCCTGTCCTGTGATCTGCCTGTCTGTCTTGTCTCTCTAGAGGTAAGCTCTTTTTTTTTTTTTTTCTCCCCCTTCTTCTTCTTCTCCTCTTGTTGCTGTTGGTTTTTGCTTGCAAAATGCTGGCATAATGGGTGTGTTGCTGGAAACAATAATAAATATTTTTTTTGTTTTGTTTTTTGTTCCGCAAGGGAATGGGTCTTATTAATCATGTGTTCAGTGAAGACAATCTGAAGAAGCTGTATGTTTCAAATCTCGGAATTGGCCACACTAGGTACTCCACGTCGGGAATCTCTGAATTAGAGAACTGCCAACCTTTCGTTGTAGAAACTCTTCATGGGAAGATTGCTGTGGCACACAATGGTGAATTAATAAATGCTAAACAACTCAGAAGAAAGGTAGGAATCAGTCCTGGTTTTTCCAGTATCATTTATTAATGAGTAGGAGGTAGAAATGGGCAAAAAATTGGTCACATCTCATAGCTGACACACAATCCCTTAGGTCATTGAAAACTAAAGAAAATGGTGAGGAACTCCAATCCAAACTAATGGGCAGTGCACTGAGCAGGGCCGGCTCCAGCATTTCTGAGCAAAAAAAAAAAAAAAAAGCTGCGATCGGTGGCGGCAGCTCAGCAGCAGGTCCTTCTCTCCTAGAGGGAGTGAGGGACCTGCCACCCCCGAATTGCCGCAGGTGCTGCCCCTCTCCCTTGGCCGCCCCAGGCACCTGCTTGTTAAGCTGGTGCCTGGAGCCGGCCCTGGCACTGAGAAACAAAGTTTTTAATTTGTAACTCCTGTGGCAGGGGTATAATCTACTTTTCTTTTATGTTCTGTGTTAATGTTGATCCAATAGGAAAACTAATCCAGATACAGTTATGAATAGTTCAGTTTGAATCTGCCCGTTGCACGGCAGTCATTAGAAAAAGCAAAGAGTGCTTAGAAAATATCACTCAATACATTGACATGTCCTCATCTGCAATATAATCTATTTTTGTCATCACCTTGAGAAAGCTATAATGGATATTGAAAATAGTAGTGGAAAATAGTAATTTATGGTGATGTGAACACATAAGGAGACCATCAAAAATTTATATATCATAGCCCGTAAAGAAGGGGACATGTTGCAGAGCAGAATTAAAACCTCACAGATGCTTCTCTTTTAACTCTGTTCAAAGAACAAGGGAACATACTACTACATCAAAGAATTGTAAACTTATGACTTGGAAAAGATAATGGTACTTCATGCAGAATGTAGTCAATCTGTGGATGCCACCACTGCTGCAAGAATGTATCAAGACAAATATTGTGACTGGTTTCAAAATGATGCGTTAATTTTATGTTCAAGCATAGCTGTAAATGTGATAATGGTAAAAATGATATCTAGGCTTATTCTGCAAGATCTATAAAGGTTAACTAGGAACCCTCCAGTGTGAAGCATTAAACAGGCATGAATAGTAGGCTAGATACTTTGCAGGTTCTCCTCTTCCTTAAATGCAGTGTATGTTGAGCACAACAGACTAGAAGGACCATAAGTCAGATTCAGTCTCTCACATCTTGGGTTGTTGGTTTTCCCCCACACCCCTCCCTCTTCAGTCATTTCTTCTTTCACTGTTTACTTGTGCTTCGTCTGGTCACCTGTTCTCTGTGCTCTGCTTCAGCTCACCATGCGTAAGCAGCAGTGAGAAAGTGACGAAATCCCCAGACTGAGTAGCACAGTGGATATTAGGGAATGCCAACTTTGCTTTATGCTTTAGTCACCAGTAAAGCAAAGCAATGAAAAGACGGGTGAGGGATGCAGTTCAGAGTGTCATTTTATATGAGCCAATGTTGTGCACCAGCTCCTTGGACAAAAGTATTTACCAAGTGCTTTGGGGTCTTAGTGACTGCTACATTAAAACAACTTTTCAGGGCATGTAACTCTTGCTAAACTAAAAATGGTGCAATGGTTTCATCGACTGATAACACTATATTTTGTCTTTTAAAAAAAAAAAAAAAAAAAAAAGCTGATGAGACATGGTGTGGGACTATCGACCAGTTCTGACAGCGAATTGATTACCCAGCTGCTGGCATTTACACCTCCATTAGAGAATGATGATACCCCAGACTGGGTGGCAAGGTAAGGGGTTAGGAGCTGGAAACAAGAGTATTGTCTGAGTGTAAAATACAGCAGTAGTACTTACAGAATACAGCCATCTATAACATACCATTGTGTTTACTTAATCTCATTTCAGAATCAAAAATTTAATGAATGAAACCCCTACTTCATATTCACTACTAATGATGCATAAAGACATAATCTATGCAGTACGTGATCCCTATGGGAATCGTCCACTCTGCATTGGTCGTCTCATTTCAGTAGGCAGTATGAGTGGAAAAGGTAAATCCTATGTAAAGACTGGGTAACCAGCCATAAGTATGTTTACATTTTCAAAGCTATATAAATAATACATTTGCACTTAATGGGGAAATCATATCCACATTCATGCAGTTGAAAGACTTTTCTTTAAAATGTTGCTCACTCTGAACATCGGATGCAGTAATATCCCAATATTGGTTGAGTTATAAAACACAAAATACAGTTTGATGGTAGGAACAAATTTTAAAGGAAATCAGAAGCACCTCTTCTCTCTTGACAATAATTCATAGATTCTAGGACTGGAAGGGACCTCGAGAGGTCATCGAGTCCAATCCCCTGCCCACATGGCAGGACCAAATAATGTCTAGACCATCCCTGATAGACATTTAGCTAACCTACTCTTAAATATCTCCAGAGATGGAGATTCCACAACCTCCCTAGGCAATTTATTCCAGTGTTTAACCACCCTGACAGTTAGGAACTTTTTCCTAATGTCCAACCTAGACCTCCCTTGCTGCAGTTTAAACCCAGTGCTTCTTGTTCTATCCTTAGAGGCTAAGGTGAACAAGTTTTCTCCCTCCTCCTTATGACACCCTTTTAAATACCTGAAAACTGCTATCATGTCCCCTCTCAGTCTTCTCTTTTCCAAACTAAACAAACCCAATTCTTTCAGCCTTCCTTCATAGGTCATGTTCTCAAGACCTTTAATCATTCTTGTTGCTCTTCTCTGGACCCTTTCCAATTTCTCCACATCTTTTTTAAAATGCGGTGCCCAGAACTGGACACAATACTCCAGCTGAGACCTAACCAGAGCAGAGTAGAGCGGAAGAATGACTTCTCGTGTCTTGCTCACAACACACCTGTTAATACATCCCAGAATCATGTTTGCTTTTTTTGCAACAGCATCACACTGTTGACTCATATTTAGCTTGTGGTCCACTATAACCCCTAGATCCCTTTCTGCCGTACTCCTTCCTAGACCGTCTCTTCCCATTCTGTATGTGTGAAACTGATTTTTTTTCTTCCTAAGTGGAGCACTTTGCGTTTGTCTTTGTTAAACTTCATCCTGTTTAACTCAGACCATTTCTCTAATTTGTCCAGATCATTTTGAATTATGACCCTGTCCTCCAAACCAGTTGCAATCCCTCTCAGTTTGGTATCATCCGCAAACTTAATAAGCGTACTTTCTATGCCAATATCTAAATCGTTGATGAAGATATTGAACAGAGCCGGTCCCAAAACAGACCCCTGCGGTATCCCACTCGTTACGCTTTTCTAACAACTCTCTGAGTACGGTTATCCAGTCAGTTATGCACCCACCTTATAGTAGTCCCATCTAAATTGTATTTGCCTAGTTTATCGATAAGAATATCATGCGAGACCGTATCAAATGCCTTACTGAAGTCTAGGTATACCACATCCACAGCTTCACCCTTATCCACAAGGCTCGTTATCCTATCAAAGAAAGCTATCAGATTGGTTTGACATGATTTGTTCTTCACAAATCCATGCTGGCTGTTCCCTATCACCTTACCACCTTCCAAGTGTTTGCAGATGATTTCCTTAATTACTTGCTCCATTATCTTCCCTGGCACAGAAGTTAAACTAACTGGTCTGTAGTTTCCTGGGTTGTTTTTATTTCCCTTTTTATAGATGGGCACTATATTTGCCCTCTTTCAGTCTTCTGGAATCTCTCCCATCTCCCATGATTTTCCAAAGATAATAGCTAGAGGCTCAGATACCTCCTCTATTAGCTCCTTGAGTATTCTAGGATGCATTTAATCAGGCCCTGGTGACTTGCAGGCATCTAACTTTTCTAAGTGATTTTTAACTTGTTCTTTTTTTATTTTATCTGCTAAACCTACCCCCTTCCCATTAGCATTCACTATGTTAGGCATTCCTTCAGACTTCTCGGTGAAGACCGAAACAAAGAAATCATTAAGCATCTCTGCCATTTCCAAGTTTCCTGATACTTTTTCTCCCTCTTCACTAAGCAGTGGGCCTACCCTGTCTTTGGTCTTCCTCTTGCTTCTAACGTATTGATAAAAAGTCTTCTTGTTTCCCTTTATTCCTGTAGCTAGTTTGAGCTCATTTTGTGCCTTTGCCTTTCTAATCTTGCCCCTGCATTCCTGTGTTGTTTGCCTATATGCATCCTTTGTAATCTGTCCTAGTTTCCATTTTTTATATGACCCCTTTTTATTTTTTAGATCATGCAAGATCTCGTGGTTAAGCCAAGGTGGTCTTTTGCCACATTTTCTATCTTCCCTAACCAGCGGAATAGCTTGATTTTTGGCCCTTAATAGTGTCCCTTTGAAAAACTGCCAACTCTCCTCAGTTGTTTTTCCCCTCAGTCTTGATTCCCATGGGACCTTACCTATCAGCTCTCTGAGCTTACCAAAATCTGCCTTCCTGAAATCCATTGTCTCTATTTTGCTGTTCTCCCTTCTACCCTTCCTTAGAATTGCAAACTCTGTGATTTCATGATCACTTTCACCCAGGCTGCCTTCTACTTTCAAATTCTCAACGAGTTCCTCCCTATTTGTTAAAAATCAAGTCTAGAACAGCTTTTCCCCCTAGTAGCTTTTTCAGCCTTCTGAAATAAAAGGTTGTCTGCAATGCAGTCCAAGAATTTGTTGGATAGTCTGTGCCCCACTGTGTTATTTTCCCAACATATATCCGGATAGTTGAAGTCCCCCATCACCACCAAATCTTGGGCTTTGGATGATTTTGTTAGTTGCTTTAAAAAAGCCTCATCCACTTCTTCCACCTGGTTAGGTGGCCTGTAGTAGACTCCTAGCATGACATCTCCCTTGTTTTTTACCCCTTTTAGCCTAACCCAGAGACTCTCAACACTTCCGTCTCCTATGTCCATCTCTACCTCAGTCCAAGTGTGTACATTTTTAATATATAAGGCAACACCTCCTCCCTTTTCCCCCTGTCTATCCTTCCTGAGCAAGCTGTACCCATCCACACCAACATTCCAATCATGTGTATTATCTCACCAAGTTTCAGTGATGCCAACAATGTCATAGTTGTATTTATTTATTAGCACTTCCAGTTCTTCCTGCTAATTACCCATAATTCTCGCATTTGTATATAGGCATCTAAGATACTGGTTTGATCTTTCCTCCCAGTTTTGTCCTGACCCTTCTTTCTCTCTGCCAATATAGCCCACACTCCCTCTCGTTTCCGACCCATCTCCCAGGTCTCCATGTTCCCCACTTACCTGTGGGCTTTGCTCACCTGTTCCCGTCGAACCTAGTTTAAAGCCCTCCTCACTAGGTTAGCTAGTCTGTGTCCAAATAAGGTCTTTCCCCTCCTCGAAAGGTGAACGCCATCTCTGCCTAGCAGTCCTTCCTCGACTAGCATCCCGTGGTCTAGGAAGCCAAAGCCCTCTTGGCGACACCATCTTCGCAGCCAGGCATTCACCTCCTAATAAATCCCCCTTCCCCCATGGCAGCAGGAGAGAGAGGCAGCTCAGTTGCAGCAGAGATAATTGGAGAGAGAGTTCTCCCCTCTGCCCTGGGAGAAAAGTGGGGATGGCTGGATACAGGGCCTATTTCTTCTCCTTTTGTTGTAGGGTCGCTTATAAGAGTTGGGTTACTGGTGCTTATTTGTTTTATTGAAGGGGGAAAAAAAAGATTTTGGGGGGGATTCTTCTGGGAGGAGCTGGGAAACCCACTTGCCCACATAGTAAAAACCCAAATATGGGAATTTGAATAAAGGCTCTTCATGTTCTTGCTAACCAAATGTTCTGAGTTGGATAAAATCTGGTCATTCGTGGAAGATAATCCCAAAGGAGAATTGTACATGCCTTCCCATCTCAGTGCCCTGAGTGATACCAGTGATTTTCAAGGAAAAGCCTTACAGACCTACTGTGCTGTAAGATGGGGGAACTTGACATTTTTAACTGCAGGCAAAAAATGTGTAAATCCATTCTTTGTCCAAAGGAATCGATATGGCATGGGGGAGTGTGTGAGAGAATTTTCTAAAGAGGAATCTCTTAGAAAATATTCATAATGTCCAAATATATTAGTGTTTGTATCCTGTTATGTTATTGATCTGCCCATTTGTTCCCTTTCATTTGCCTATCTTTGAGAATTTTCCTCACTTTGGGCCCAGTGAATGCCCATTAAAGTCCAAGGGCACCCTTTTATTGACTTCAGTGGCATTGAAGCAGCCACTTGATATACGGAGAGGAAGGAATGTCTTATCTAAACAAAAAGCATGTGTATACACCAGGGCCTCAAAATCTATTGAGATGGAATTAGGGGGGGGAAAGTCATGCGGAGATAAGGAATTTATTTCTCTGAATTGTCCAGTGACTGTGTGGAACTGGCTCTTCTAATCTCTCAAGGACAAGTTTTATATAACGTTTCCAAAGAATAGTTTTTCAAGAAATGTTACAGCAACTTTCGATTCCAAACTTTCTATTCAGAAATCATGACTATTTGACTTGCCCAAGTACATGATTACAAAGTATAACAGGGCAGAAGTGCTGCAGGAATTTAACACGTTTAGTGATGATAGTTCCAAGGACTGTGAAGATAATGTAGCTATAATTGAAAACTTTATTACAGGGAAGAAAAACAGTGAAACAGAAGGATGGGTGGTCTCCTCTGAATCCTGTAGCTTTTTATCTATTGGTGCACAGTAAGTTCCTTCACATACAAGATGATCTGTAAACACTTTAAATCGTGAATAGAGATACATACAGTGTGTAAGATTATATCTTCAGTTTATGGATTTAAATAAATATGGCAATAGTGTATTCAGAAGTCCTCTGCAAAGAAGACTTTATGGGTATCTCTTCACTGTAAAGTTAACTCCTTTTCAGTTAGCTTAACTAAGTGAGTGCAGCCACAATGTAAAATAATATTCCAACTACAGAATGGTTGTATTAGCAGCTGATGGGTTGTGTTGACTCAAACTACAGCCTATACCTCCTGATAGGCTAGCCACTTCAGTTGAAATCTCCACCACACTCAAATTATGGGGTTTTTATGTGCAGGCAGGATTCAAGTTGGGACAATACTGGAGTTAACTGTAGTGAAGACAAGCCCTGTATATAATTCAAAAAGAAACAGGAGAAATGTTCTCTGTGCAAAAACATTTAATTTTCAGTGAAAATAAAAACTACAGTGAAGTCAACAAAATAACATTCATTCCTATAATGAGGAATGTACAGTTAATTTGCAAATCTGACATTTAACAAATCTGCCACTAACTGAGTGTTATGTTGGTAAGTAAAATTGTGTCCGCTTAACGTGGAAAAACAAGGTGAAAACTACAAGAAGTAAAAATAAATTCAGAGCAAAAACTGGAAACTAATAACATGTGTCTGAACTTCAGCAATCTATTACATTGTGAGATGTTATAGAAACAAGCTACACCATATGTTCCTCTGTGTTCACTGCTGTCATATCTGTGTACCAATAATTAACTGATGGTACCATCTTTGTTTCCTTAACAAAAGTTGCTTTGCTCTGGACCCACCTTCTGAGACTGAGATACTTCTGCTAAGAATCATCAACGGGGGACTTTTGCATTATTTATAAATCCCAGGCTTTCTCAATGTTATCAGCTAGCCTACTAATTCTAGTATCTGGCTAATGAATATGCATCCATATTCTGGCTAAATTACATCTCCCATCCGAATCACTTAATCTTTGTTTTAAGACGTGCTGGTGTGTGATATGTGCAGTGAATATTTTTCAACATTACTCAGATATGCATTTCTTGACTCATGTTTAGTAAAATTGAAAATCTAAGTATTTTGGAAATGAACTCCTGGTTCTTTTTGCCATTTAACCTCTAGTGTTAGGATGCAATTAATTGGATAACTAAGCTGAATTTACTCCTGGGGAATTCTGCGCCTAAAAATTCTATGCACAATATTTTAAAATTCTGCATATTTATTTTATTTGTCAAAACAACACAATATAATCATGCTGGTTTCAATTATTTTTTTGTAATTTTATTTCAAAATACCTGTCAGCAAGTATGTCTGTAACAATACAGACCCCCCAAAAAAGAGAGATTCCGGTAATGTGTGGGTTTTTCTTTTCTTTTTTTTTTGATAAATATATTCCTTACTTGCATATTAATACAGAACTTTGAGCAATCCATTTAAAGTACAATCCAGAAACGTATTTCCTGCATCCCTCAGAAGCATAGGCTTGGGGGATTCCAGGGGAATGAAGGAGCTGAGGAAGAGGAAAGGAGCCTGGGAGTGAATCTGGAAGGTTGTTGGGTGTGGGTGGGAGAAGTATGGAACGTGATTTTTGGGGGAGGGAAGGATTGTTAGGGAGTTGGGGAGTCTCCCCCATGCCTTTCCTATTCAGTCAGGCACATCTGCTCCCATCCCCATGGGGGCCCTGCAGCACCTCTCCCATTCAGTCCCTGGCTCAAAGCTGTCACCCCACTAGCTCCTGAGCCCACATCCTAGTCCCCCCACTAGCCCTTCTGAACCCCAGTCGTCCCCCCCTCCCTCCAGCAGTCACTAACATAGCTCTGCTGGCAGGATGAACACAGCTGTCTGCTGGCTGGTCTGGTGCCACAGCGACCTCTGATGGGTGAAAGGTGGAACTGCAGCAGTTCTCAGGCAGAAAGTTAATTTTTGCAGGAAAAGAGGAAAAAATTCTGCGCTGTACATGAATTCTAGTGCATGCGCAGTGGCACAGAATTCCTCTAGGAGTGTCAATTGAAGCAGAATATTTAGACAACAGTAGTTAGAAGATCAACTCATAGAAGATCTAGGAATATGTTTAATAATGCAATCTCCAAGCTTATTATATTTTTATTAAGTCTCCAGCTTCAATTTTTGTTCTAATTATGAAAAGATATAATCTAAGTATATGGACAGCAGACCTATATTCCAATAATCCCGCCTTATTCAGTTGTAGCTGCCTTCCACCTTCTGTTTTGATACTGACATGACCCTAGTTACTGACTGTTGTGACAGCTCTTATGGCTACATTCCTCATTCAAGGCCATTTGATTTTCTGGGATTTGTGTTACTCAGCTTTCATAGAAAAGTGTCTAAATTCAAAGTCAAGACTAAATTAAGAGCCAGTTTATTCATCTCATGATGGCCAGGACTTGACTCTATCTTACACTTGTAACTGAGACTAATATACATAAATCATTTAAGTGTCTTCTAGACTGTTTCATGTGATGGGAGAATGTTCTTAACAATTTAGTGCTAAAACTGGAAATTTACCATTTTGGGGTACTAAAGCAGGCTGCACTAGTCTTGCATTAGTGCTGGCAAAGTCCAGTGCTAGGAGCCAAAGGGTCAACTTTAAAATAATTAATATTTTGCGACTGCTGAATATCCGAAAGTTGACTGGTTTAGCAGAACATGGTTTTGTTTATGTTCTAAAACTAACATGCAGGTGTATGGAAATTTCTAAATATTGCAAATATCTCTTCAAGGTATTATCGTGAAGTCCTCCCCGGGGAGATTGTGAAGATATCCAGATATGATGTCCAAACACTGGATGTTGTACCAAGACCTGAAGGAGATCCATCAGCATTTTGTATCTTTGAATATGTTTATTTTGCAAGGCCCGACAGCATTTTTGAAGGTATGAAGATAAACTATAGTAAACAAGGAATGCAGACGTTATTGAAATGGGGGACTGTATCCTGGAAAGTAGTGACTCTGAAAACAATTGAGGGGTCACAGTGCACAAGAAACTTAACATGGAGCTCACCTTGTGATGCTGTGTTAAAAAGGGGTTAATGCAACCTTGGATGTATAAACAGGAGTAGTGAGTAGGAGGGAGGAAGGAAGAGCTTTTTCTCTATACATTATTGATGAGTCCACTACTAGAATACTGCATCCAGATCTGGTGAGAACATTTTAAAAAGGATGTTGAATTGGAGAGGGTACAGAGAAGAAAAGCCACAAAAATGATTCCGTGACTGGAAATAAAGGTCTTGCAGTGAGTGAAATCTGTTTAACTTCTCAAATGAAGACTGAAAAGTGTTCACACTTAGTTACTGTGTTATAAGTACCTTTCTGGGAGAAAACCAGGAACTAAAGCTCATTGTAATCTAGTAGAGAATGGCATAACAAGATCCAATGGCTGGAAGTTAAAGCCAAACAAATTCAATGTAGAAATAAGGTGCAGTTTTTTTAAAAGCGAGAGTGATTAAGCAGTGGAACAAACTACTAAGGAGAGTGGTGGATTCTATATCTCTTGATGTCTTTGAAATAGCACTGGATGCCTTTCTGGAAGATATGCTGTAGTCAAACACAAGTTATTGGACTCAGTACCAGGGTGACTGGATGAAACTCTGTTGCCTGCGTTATTCAGAAGGTCTAACTAGATAATCTAGTGGTCCCTTCTGGCCTTAAAATCTATGAATAGATTAGATACTATTTTATCATTTTAGACTACATTTAAAAAAAATTTAGGACTTATTAAAGCATTTGTAGTGTGGCTTATCTTACCATCTTTCCTTACAAGAAGCAACCATTCCTATGGATGCTTCTTTCTAATTAAATTTTTAGTTCTGTATATTATTAGTGTATATGGAGCTATCAACTTTGTCCTATGATCACTACCTTGGTAAAGCTCTCATAGGACAGGCCTCTATTCTGTGCTAATATCAAGCTACTTAGCAGAACCATTTGATGGAAGAACAAAAACAGTATGTGGAGAGAATAAAAATTCAAGTTCAAATCCTGCTCGTCTTGCTGAAGTGAATAGTTCTGTTGATGTCAGTGGGACTAATCACCTGAATAAGGCAAGAAGGATTTGGTCCTCACGGTGGCCTGAAAGATGGAAAGCAACATGGATATTATGGGAGGTGATGAAAAGTGTAAGGTGACTTGTGGTGGTGAATATTTCTCATTACTGTACAGGGGCTTCCAATTTTCCTATCCAATAACTATACCTAAAAATTACTGTAGAATTTCCTGTACTGTGCAAACTGAAAGCTAAATCATAATTACATAAAGAAAAATAATTATAATCCCCTCAATGTCCATAGGTCAAATGGTGTATTCAGTCAGGAGAAGATGCGGTCAGCAGCTTGCTGTTGAAGCACCAGTGGAAGCAGACTTGGTTAGCACGGTACCAGAATCTGCAACACCAGCAGCACTAGGTTATGCACAAAAGGTATCATGGATGGATTCTTTTTAATATTGATTTCTTCCCCTCCCTGCCAGTGTGTCTAACTTTCTGTGAAATACTCTAGACTCTCCTTTACCGTAAAGATAGTTTTGGTATTCTCCTACTATCAGATAGTGAATGTGGATCTTCTGTGAACTGGGTTTCATACTGTGGTATGCTGCACCAGTTCCCTGTTGCCACTACATTGGTCAAGCTAAAGGCCTTTGATTAGCCCTAATCTGCAGGTCATCTTTAAAATCTTTACTATTCCTAATCTTTATTTTATTTAACTGTGTGTATAATTGTCTCTTCTTTTTAGTGTGGGCTGCCATACGTTGAAGTACTTTGTAAAAATCGATATGTAGGAAGAACTTTTATTCAGCCAAACATGCGGTTAAGACAACTAGGAGTGGCAAAAAAATTTGGAGTCCTATCTGACAACTTTAAAGGCAAAAGAATTGTGCTAATCGATGATTCTATTGTGCGGGGCAATACCATCTCTCCCATAATAAAGCTGCTCAGGGAATCTGGTGCTAAGGAGGTAAGTTCACTTTCAGCAGTCGTAATGCAGATGTAAAGGGAAATTTGATGGAGACACAAGTTGGAGTGTTTCAGTTGCACCTCAGAATATTTCCCTTAGTGCACTTACAAGGTGTGGTAGAAAGAGAGCCAGTAAAAACAAAGAAAGCAAATGCACAACAAGATGTATCAAAGGTAATTGGGTGAAAAGTTTCTTGTGTGATTCCTTGATCTTAGGAAAATCTGCATCAGAAAAACTTAAATGCAGGGGGGGGGAGTAAAAGGGAGTACTGCTCTATTTTAAACTAAGTGTGCCTCTATACTAGTGAGCTTACAGCGGCATAGCTGTACTGGTGGAGCTGCGCTGTTGTCAGATCACTCGTGTGGCCATTCTATGCTGGCAGGAGAGAGCTCTCCTGTTGACATAATAAAACCACCTCCTATGTCAGCAGGAGAAGCTGACACCGATGCTTCTGTCGGTGTAACTTGTGTTGCTCAGGAGTAGAATTTTTTTGTTTTTGTTTTTGTTTTTTTCTGCACCCCTGAGTGAAAATAAGTTATACTGATAAAAGTGGTAGTGTAGACATGGCCTAAGATGTAACTGACAAATCAAGAATGAATGGAAAACAGTTTTATCTAAAAATCAATCAGTGTGGAGGCTATATCTTTCTACTACTTATATCACTGCTTTGGTATTGGTTTTTAACCCTACTTCTTAGGTAAATAGGCATTTGTCCTAAATCTCAAGCAATTTAATGTCTTTCTATTTCATATATAAATCAATGTGCTAGTCTGTGTCACAGAAGCAAATGTGCTTTGTATAACCAAAGCTGTAAGTGAGTAGATACAACCTAGGCACAAAGCCTGGGAACATTTACATGTGTGCTTATTTTTATTACCATGAATAGCTCTGTTAATTTAAATTGGATTGCTCACACTTTAAATAAAATCTATTTTTAATAGAAAAGAAAAGTTGCGAAGACAAAATAGTTTTATTTGAAGATTAAAAAGCTGTTTTGAAGGCTTTTAATAATATTACTTCTTAAATCTCTTTACCCGTATTGATATTTTGGAGTCTGGAGAGACTGAAGACTCTGATCCTGAAGTGTAATGCGTACAGTGGATCCTTATATGCATGCAGAGCCCCAAGTCAGTGGGGTTCTAAGTAGGTGCAGGACTTTGCCTTTGCTGATCACTTTACAGGGATTTGGGCTTTCATGTCTGCTGTTAGTTAATGTTATATCAAGATGCAAGTTTTTACTGGTAATGTAATATGGAAAATGCATTTTCTTTCAGGTGCACATCCGTGTGGCTTCACCTCCCATAAAATTTCCTTGTTACATGGGAATAAATATTCCAACAAAAGAAGAACTAATTGCCAACAAACCTGAATTTCATGACCTTGCAAAATACATAGGTAAATGCTATAATTCCTTTCCTCCTCCCCACCCCCCACTTTAATTATTTTAGTCATAAGGAATAGACATGATCACAAATTTTCAGTGGGGAAAACTGACACCCCTCCCCCCACTCCCTAAAAACCCCCAGAGCTACTGAATTTTTCATTGAGCTGCTCACATGGATACCAGCTGTATGTTTTTGTCTGATGCAGTTTATAGTTCTTCCTTTTACAATATATAGAACACTCAAATAACTTTAAAAAGTAAACTCCATATACACTTTCAAAATACTATATCTTCAAAGTTCTAGTTGTTTTGATTCTTGCCAAACTTCCCAGAAAAAGTCTACCTGAATTGAGCTGTGGCATGCAAAATTTCAGGAAGATAAGTTGAATACAAAGTAGTGATGAAAATTTAAGCATAATAAAATATTCTTACTAAATTTATAAATGTTTGCTGGTTTTGCTTGAAACTCAAATTGTAGAATTTTGTGTAAATATTTTTCTTGATCTGAAGGCATCTCATTTAAAAACTACGTAAGGTTTAAACAAATAAAATAAATGCAATGTATTTTAGAATCTTTACAGTAAGCAAGATTTGCTACAGAACAAAAAACCCCAAATGCCTAAATTATTATTTGCACCATTGCAAATAACAGATGTGCATTATCATGATGTAGCAATAGTGCTCAGTAATGGCTTGTGAATGGGCGTATCTATTGTATATAATATTGTGCTGTAGCAATGATTTTAAAAACTTACCAGTTTGAAAACACAGCTGCAGTTAAAAGCCTTTAAACATGCAGATTTTTTTTTTAGTGTTTTTAAGATTAGACAGAAGAAGCCAAGAAGTCAGTCTTTTAATAAGCGCCCTCTCCCCCATGGCATTAATTGTGATGGCACAAATAAAGCATTATGAATTTGCTGGAGGATCATATTTTAATATCCATTCACAATGTAATTCACAAAAGTGATAAAATGAGAGGGTGAAACTCTCCTCCTGCTAGAGCATTCACGTGAACCACTGTCTGCGTTATCTCAAAGGCCCAATAGCCATGTACAGCAAAAAGAACAAAAGTCACGATGCTCTGCTTATGGGACAAAGACCACTTGAAACAGCTGTGTGTGTGGCTGCTTCCAGGAGAACTTGGAATAATAGCACATTGCCTCCCTGAAATAGCAATGAGCTCAGAGAGTCTTAATGAACAGCTTGGATTTAGTTTCCATTTTGACAAAATGAGTAACATTATGGTTCTCGGTCTTTTCCATACCGAACCCCCGCCTCCTATCTAGCCAACAAGGGTCCCCACTCCAGTTTAGTAATATGGAAAGGAAAAGGTGATGGTGACCCCCTAACACCCTGTTTTATGGTCTTTTCCTTGTGAGGGAGGTGACCCACAGGGAGAGAACCCATCTAACATGACTACATGTTCAAGATCCTTTTGTTTTGTTTAATACTAGTGTAGCTTTTAATGTTTCATTGTCTTATTTTTTTTCCCCTAGGAGCGGACAGTGTGGTTTATCTTTCTGTGGAAGGGTTGGTATCATCTGTACAAGAAAGTATCAAAGCAAGGCAAGAAAATCAAAACAGCCTTAAAACCAATAAGTCTCGTGTTAGAAAGATTGGCCACTGTACAGCATGTCTTACTGGGGAATACCCAGTAGAGCTCGACTGGTGACTTTAATGCCCAAGTAACATTGCTGAATGTAGTTTTTTGAATTGAGAAGTATGTTGTACCTAACGGCGCATAGCATCTTCTTGTATTTAGCAAGCCACTTAAAGCTAGTGATGTCTAATTGCTGTTCCAGAAATGTCTTTGCAGACTTTCTATAAAGTTTATGATGACGAAAACCATATAATGTAAGTACCTGGATAAATAAAATAAAAATCATGGACAATAGTGCCTTTTATTATTTGGGTTTTTTTTCCTCGTGGATGTGCAATGTAAAAACCACCTAGTCTTTTGGATTACTTAGGGTATGTCTATACTTACCTCCAGGTTCAGCGGTAAGCAATTAATCTTCTGGGATCGATTTATCGCGTCTTGTCTAGACGCGACAAATCGATCCCGGAAGTGCTCACCATCGACACCAGTACTCCTGCTCTGCGAGAGGAGAACGTGGAGTCAACGGGGGAGCCTGCCTGCCGCGTGTGGACCAGCGGTAAGTACCTTGTAGTTCGAACTAAGATACTTCGACTTCAGCTACGTTATTCACGTAGCTAAAGTTGTGTATCTTAGTTCGAATTGGGGGGTTAGTGTGGACCAGCCCTTAGCTGTCCCAGCTAAACTATTTTTTGTTTTAACCTTGTCAAGGAAGTTTGATGTTCTTTTTAGGCTTATTCACAAAATTGGTAAATTATTTAAAAACCAATTTAGGATACAGATCATGGATCATACAGAATAATTTCTAATTATCAAACAGTATTAGTGCAAAAGAAAAATGTGACGTTAGCTTCTTTTTTTTTTTTTTTTGAAGAGTTAAATGGCTTTCCAAGGAATTGTTATCTAGTACTTTGTGGAATATTCTATTGTAAAGAACAGGAGATGTGCCTAAGTGTTTGGGTTTTTTTTGTTTTTTGGTTTTTTTGCTTATGTTGCTAAAAGGCCTTTATATTCAAGCTATGTATCTACATCTATTGGCATCCAAAGAAGTGGGTATTCACCCACAAAAGCTCAGGCTCCTATATGTCTGTTAGTCTATAAGGTGCCACAGGACTCTTTGCTGCTACATCTAATGTGTCCACATTCAGTGAACACTATCTTTATAGCATGTGACATTTAAAAACAGAAGACTCAGGGAAATATTAAACCTCTCTAATTTGATATCTCATGAAAAACCTCTCTAATTTGATATTTTCATCAAGGATATTGAGGCCCAGCATAATTGCTTTTAGTAGATGTCATTGGGATATGACAGGGAAAACTAGTTGTGATATTTACAAACATAGAAAGTATGATTAGACCTGCATTGCAAAGTTGCTAACTTTCTCCATCATTTCATTATTTTATTTCAATATAAATCCTTAAAAATTCTGTGGTCTAAGCTAATGTGTTTTTATACATGGGCCTTCCAGGTAGAATCAAAAGTAAAATAACATTTTGCTTAGCTTGTAAGCGGCATGATATGTTAAGTCAATAGAGTACTGTAAAAACTGCAAAAGAGTGGAGGAATGAGTTTTCATGAGAAATACACTAAGTTGCATTTCCAACTATTAGTCTACTGCTTTTATGCTTTTTGGCAAACAAAATTATATAGAATTTGTGCATGTACCCTAGAATGTTTTGACTTACCATTGTTACTCTGATAACTGTTTAAACACAGTTTGTACATTTTAGCATGGTTCTGATTTCATTCAGGACAGATTCTCTAGTGCCTTAACACTTAAAGATCAAATGTTCTCCTTTTCCCCATATTCTGTTGTCACATTCCCCTGGTGTTGTCTGGACCGGTGATCTGGTAGGTCACCCCAATCCTTGACTCTCTGGGAGCCAGCCTTACCCTGCTCTGGTGTAAGAACCCCCACTCCTGGGCTATTAATGCACAGCCCCTGGCATGTAAGCTCCTCCTTGGATTGTGCAACCAAATGACACTAGCCAATATGTCCAGTCCCAGATGCAACCCTAGGAACCTCAGTCTTGCAGTGTCCAGTTATGCCCGCTGGACGCTGCAAGTTTATATGAGTTCGTCAATTTAATGAAGAAATTGATATGTACCAGGCTTGTTATCCCAGGGGGAGTGACACTCTTCAAACCAAATGCACTGCTTCAGGTAGAATAAATAGATTTATTAACTACAAAGATAGATTTTTTTTTTTAAGTGATTATAAGTCAAAGCATAACAAGTCGGATTTGGTCAAATGAAATAAAAGCACAACACATTCTAAGCTGCTCTTAACACTTCCAATGCCCTTAGAAACTTAGATGCTCTCCCTTTTGATCAGCACTTCAGTTGCTTGGTGTTGGTGTCTGTAAATGGAGGTGGAAAAGAGAGGAAGAGCGTGGTAAACATCTCTCCCTTTTTTTCATGTTCTTCTCTCTTAGCTTTGCACCCACCACCACTTCTGCGTCAGTTGAGCATTACTTCATCACAGTCCAAACTGACCAAAGGAAGGGGAGTGACTCACTTAAGAGTCTAAACAGATCCTTTTGTTGTTGCCTAGACCAGTGTCCTTTGTTCCTGTGAGGCTGGGCTGGGTTTGTCCCATACATGCCATGAGGGGGTGTGAACTGCCCCTCTGCTCCTGCAGAGTTTTTGCATGGGCTTGCTTTAAGCCATGAGGACACATTTTCAGCCTCATAACTATATACATAAAATTACAACCTATAACATTGGCGGGGGGGCTCAGTGGTTTGAGCATTGGCCTGCTAAACCCAGGGTTGTGAGATCAATCCTTGAGGGGGCATTTAGAGATCTGGGGCAAAAATCTGGCTGGGGATTGGGCCTGCTTTGAGTAGGGGGTTGGACTAGACCTCCTGAGATCCTTTCCAATCCTGATATTCTATGATTATTATAACAATGATTACTATAAGACACCTGATGACATGACAAACTTTGCATTAGATACCACACAATCATAAGGATGAATATGGGGGTGCTGGGTTTTCCCCTGAGGTACAGAATGTCACAACTGTGCATTTTTAAAATATAAAAATCTGACTATAAAGGGCTATAATAGTATCAGACTCTGCATTTGGAGGCAGAGGTTTTGACTTCCACTTGTGGTTTACACCAGCCTCAGAAAAATCAGGTCCACAATGTTTCTTGTTCAGTGCATTGTATGATAGCTTACTTGTAAGCAGTTAAAATTGCTTCCTAAACTTTTCCCTTCCTAGTTTCTCATTGGTTTCCTTCCCCATCCACATTTTCCTTTGACACTGTTCATCTATCAAAATAAAGGAGACTCCTTTGCAGTGGATTCTGTGGCCCAGTCAGTAAGTATTTGTTTATGGTGTTCCTTCTTTTCAAACATACCAAGAATTTGCATCAACGTCCTGATTTATTTCCCAGCACAATTACTTATATATAGCCAACATTGCTTCAATTTTTTTAAAAAACATTGGTTATATTACACTTCTGAAACTTTTTCAGTTTGAATACTGGTGACAGTATATGGTTTCAGAGTGGTAGCCGTGTTAGTCTGTATCAGCAGAAAGAAGGAGGAGTACTTGTACTACCTTAGAGAGTGACAAATTTATTTGGGCATAAGCTTTTGTGGGCTAAAACCCGCTTCATGTATGTAATCAAGTAAAACTAATTTCTGCAGCTTGAAGTTTCAGCTAGTCATTGCCTATGATATCTTGGGCTGCGTGTATTTTAAGAGCTAGAACTGTAAATATCAGACATAAAAGACCATATTCCCCATAGTCATTTTATTACACTTTTTACAAGAGTGACTGTTGAATGCAGACACAGGGTGGGTGAGGTAGTAGCTGTTAGTGAACCCAAGTGCTGTTAGTGAAAGAGACAAACTGTTAAGTTTACACAGAGCTTAGGCTGGAAGAATGGCTCCGTGGCAGTGAAAGACTTGTGCGCCAGCAGCCAGGGCCGGTTCCAGGGTTTTGGCTGCCCCAAGCAGCCAAAAAACAAACAAACCGTGATCGCAATCTGCAGCGGCAAGTCAGTAGGAGGGCCTTCACGCGCAATCTGCAGCGGCAAGTCAGCAGGAGGTCCTTNCAAGTCAGTAGGAGGGCCTTCACGCGCAATCTGCAGCGGCAAGTCAGCAGGAGGTCCTTTACGCGGAGCGGGAGTGAGGGACCTGCCGCCCCTCTCCGGAGCGGATGCCCCAAGCACCTGCTTGTCAGGCTGGTGCCTGAAGTGGGCCCTGCCAGCAGCTGGGGACCAGGGTTCTTGTTGGCTGCTGATGCCCTGTGATGAGGGGCTCCTAGTGCACCTGGAGCCAGCCGGGCACATGCTCCTGGTAGGCACTCACTCAACTAAACCCCATTTCCCCTCAAGACAGTCCGCTGCTCTCAGCTCGTTTAATCTCCGCCGTGGGGGGCGGGGGGGGGAGATGGCGTTACACCAGTGGTTCCCAAACCTTAACCTGTGAACCCCTTTCACTAAAATGTCAAGTCTTATGAACCCCCTCCTAAAAATGAATATTTCCAGGGATTTTCTCCTTTACCTGAGTATAAATTATAAAAGCAGTGATCTTGGAAATATAAAATTTGTTTTTATGACATGTTTATTACACACTATTAATTATTTTTATTACATTATGAAAATGGCAACACTCTTCCAAGATCTCACTTCCGTAGCTTGTATCACTTTGAATAAGCCTGTTCTAAGACCAGGCTCCTATGTTTCATCAAGGAGTATCATATTTGAAACAGCAGGAAGGTATTTAAGAAGCCAACTCAAAGAGTTCCTCCTACACAAGCATTCAGGTCTTGAGTAGTCAGGCAAACAATGCACGTTACAACACAGCTTAAACTTGTTCTTTAAAATAATTTTAAAAACAATACTAGCTGCCTATTTAATTTTAAAAACAGCAAAAAATATCCACTTCCCTTTTCCATTTCTTATAAGGAGTCTTGAAGTTTAAATCACCTCAGTGTGATAGATATGTTTGCTTTGATCTGCTTAGCTCTTGGAAGTCCAGGGGCTCCAGGCTGCTGGCCCTGTGCTGTCCAGGGTTCCTAGGGACAGCTCTGTCCGCCATTAGGGAATGTTTTCCCGAGAACCCCCTGTAACATTTCGTGAACCCCCAGGGGTTCATGAACCCCAGTTTGGGAGCCCCTGAGTTACACCTACCCTGCTTTGTGGTTTCCCCCACACATACCACGTGCCTCATTCAGTAGGTTGGTGGTGAGCTGTTCGCTCTAAGACCCGTCTCCCCGCAGCTGCTGGGAGCATGGAACAGCCTGACCCTAGCATCCAATCAAAATGCTGTAGCTAGTATCCAATGGGAACAGCGGGGCTAGGACAGAGCACGGCCAATCCGAAGCTGCCTAGAAGGAGCCAATCGGAAAAAGAACATTCGGCCAATCAAAGGTGGCGCATTGCTGTTGTCGGGGCGAGCCTGGGGCGCTCGATGGCGTCGCGGCGGCCCTGGAGGGCGGAGAGCGCAGGTGGGTGCGAGCTTCCACGGCTGCTCTCGGGCAGGTGTCGGCGGGGGAGCAGCCCAGGCCTGGGCCAGTGGGGGTGGTGGAAACGGACCGGGACACGCGGCTAGATCCCTGCTGGGGCTGAGGGATGAAACAGCCACGTTGCAGCCGCCCTTGTACGAGCGCAGCCCCGCAGCGTCTCCCCTCACGCACCCGGCGGTACCCCGCGTGGGTCAGAGGAGCCGTGGACGAAGGACGGCAGCCAAGGCGCTGGGTCCCACCGCGGCCGGCGGGAGATTTAAACAGCTCTAGGGAGAGAGGCTGGCCCTGCGTACCCGCCCCTCAGGTCGGGGAGGGGACACCAGCCGTGGCGCTGGGAAGCGTGTCCCCGACAGGCCGTGGCCCGGTAGGAGGTACTACCTCCCCCACCTTGTCGCTCTCGTCTGCTGGGCCTACAATAACCTGCAGAGTCTGGGCTGATGTGAGGTGCGTCCGAGGGAGACGAGAGTTCCCAGCATGTCCTACTCTGTTTCCGGCCAGACAATAGATGGTCTGCGCTTGGATCCAGATGTGCTGGGTTGTGTGCCCTGTCCTGGAGAGAACAGATGTGTTTAACTATCTTACCAGTTGTTTTGAGGTCTGTCAATAAATTGAATAAATAACAATCTATCAACAGTCTTTGCTTCAATAAATGAATCAGCTTCAATTAAATCTAAGTTAATTTCTACAGTGTATTTCTGATGTAATGAGCAACACTGATTGTGTCATACATTTAGGTAGTTAAATGTCATTTTGAAGCATATTCTTGTGTTGGTTTCTATAGGTCATGGTTACTTTTGTCCAACCAGGTTGCAAAAACATTTTTTCTTAGTTTAAGATGTGTGTGCGTGCACAAAAGTAATCTGGTGATGTATTTTATTTTGGAAAACAATGGTTTATATAAAGGTATTGTAATGCATAAAATGGAGTGATCGCTATTAGCACTGGAAGTTTGTGGCTTTGGTTACAAAAATATTTTCCCTCTGTATTTTAAAGGACAATGCCAACTCAATATTGCTAACAATTCCATAAACAATAATTTCCTCCTGGTCCCCTGTCAATTTTTGTGGTTTTAAATTCACGTTTTTCCTGGTTTTTCAAAAATGTTACTGTGTGAAAGATCCACATACACTAAATGCTGGCAAATTCACAAATAAAACAAACTGAAGAACTAGAAACATTTTTTTCATTAACCTTAACAGAAAGCTTTTTGTTTTAGTGATCATAAGTATTATTTGTAACAGTAAGTTTAAAAAAATATGGAAGTGTTCCTCTACCATGTTCATAAAAATGTGGTGTTAGGTGAAAAGACACTTCAGTAGTGATAGCAGGCAAAAGCCTGTGCACGGGATTGAGGCTATGCCTCATAATATTTATCTCACTATATAAATCAATGCCTAGGCATGACAGAGAAAGTTTGGTTATCCTTCCTTTAGTAAATTTTAGTTAACCTCTCCTCTAACATTGGGTCTGTTTCTGCAGCCTTGAAATCAGTGAGAATATGCCACTTATTTTATATTTTTATGTAATGTTTTGTGGTGGATATTTGTTTACAGTTAATATAAATTGCCTGGGAGTAGAATTATAATCTACAGGAAAACTCCAGCAGTTATTTAACAATAATTGTATCAACAACTCTTAAGTTTTCTTGTTTGTTTCCTTCAAGCTCATGCAGAATTTCAGCTTGATGACATTCAACATATGTGGACAATTGTGATTCAAAAATAACTGAACTTGTGCAATTATAAACATGTAGAAGAGTTTGTCGTCAAATGTTTGGAAGTAGGATCTATGTAACCTTCATAACAGTAAGTAAATGATATATATGAGGAAAACCAAGGAGATTTGGCTTTGAAAGTGTTTTTCTGTTTTTATTATTACCAGTCTTCACTTATTTAAATGGCCTTAAATTACCTCTTTAAAAACTTTATGATCTCTTCACCCCTTGATGCATGGGATTGCTTTGTTTTTGAGAATTGTACATGTTTCTTCTGCAGCAGCATACATCACTAAGGCTAGGTCTACACTACCCGCCTGAATCGGCGGGTAGAAATCGACCTCTCGGGGATCGATTTATCGCGTCCCATCGGGACGCGACAATCGATCCCCGAATCGACGCTCTTACTCCACCAGCGGAGGTGGGAGTAAGTGCCGTCGGCAGAAAGCCGCAGAAGTCGATTTTGCCGCCGTCCTCACAGCGGGATAAGTCGGCTGTGATACGTCGAATTCAGCTACGCTATTCACGTAGCTGAATTTGCGTATCTTAAATCGACTCCCCCCTGTAGTGTAGATGTACCCTAATACTTAAGGTCAAATTCTGCTCACCTTACTTATATGCAAAGTCATATTAAAATCAATAGGACTACTTTCACAAGTATGGCAAACCGGACTTAGTCCCTAATCAATACAGACAGCTGGGTTCCTTGCAGTTCTTTAACTGTCTTTCATTATTTTGTTTTATAGTGTCCACATGTGTAATAAGTTCTGCACAGAGAACACACAGAAGCAAGGCCTCTACCCAATTCACGGTCCATTTTGGTCAATTTCACAGCCACAGGATTTTTTAAATTGTCAACTTCATGATTTCAGCTATTTAAATCTGAAATTTCATGGTGTAATTGTAGGGATCCTGACCCAAAAAGGAGTTGTGGAGGGGGGGTTGCCAGGTTATTGTGTCGGTGGGGTTGCGGTACTGCTGCCCTTACTTCTGTGCTGCTGCTGGTGGCGATGCTGCCTTCAGAGCTGGGCAGCTGGAGAGCGGCATCTGCTGGATGGGAGCCTAGTTCTGAAGGCAGAACTTTCTGTTATTTCTTTAAAACAAGTGTTTCAGTTTATCTCTAAAGATTCAAAATATACATTTTATAAACACAAGCTTTTACAAAACTGAACACCAGTAGAAGTATTTCCTTTTTAGTCGAAAATACTTCTTTCCCTTCCGCCCTCAAAGGCAAAATAATTTCCTCCAGTGTTTGCATTCTAAGCATTACATTAGAGTATAAGAACCTGAAAGTGGAAATTGAATAGACTTTTTTAATTGTTCTAATTTTAAAAGTAAGCAAACAACAAAAATAGCAGATAGTAAAATAAAAAAATACTTTTAAAATTCAGATTAAAGTTTGTAATATGAATAACTTGTTTTAAAAGATATAGTCTTTAATTGGGCACAGTCTCTTTAAATTGCTTTTAGAAGAGGTCTCATGCTGTTTCCTTGGATTTCTTTTTCACTAGACTAAGCTGCCTTTTATATTCATAATATTAATAAAGGATTACAATGAATTCTGATTATTATTTTTATCTGTTTAGGGGACTGAAGATTGTGTACTTAAAATGACTCTTCAGGAGATGGTGCATCAGGCAGCCAGCCTGTATTCTGATAGAAAAGCAGTATGTTTTGATGAATATAATGATAAACCTCCAGTTTTCTACACTTACAAGGAGGTTGTTAGTCTAGCCACAGAACTAACAGTTTTCCTGCAAAACTACTGTGATCACAGAGGAAGGTTTGAAATAGGCCTTTACTGCTATCCTGGAATAAATTTACCATCTTGGATTTTAGGGTAATACTTTGAATACTTCTATTTTACCTTTTGTCTTCTCTATAGTCAGGCTACACTAAAGAAATGTTTTTATTATTATTTTTTTTTTTAAATCAACAAACTTCAAAACCAGTGGAGCACTAGTAGCTAGACCCATTTTAACTGATTTTATAAACTGCTGTAGCTGAACTGTTTCGAATGTTATGCATCCTTATTGCAGTATTGGTAAATCCAGGGGGGATATGTTTTGTTTTGTTTTGTTTTTTTAAGAAAAAATTCCAGAGCACTTTGGCTTGTGGCTCTTACATTCACTTGCAAAGCAATTAAAACGCTTACGTTTCCTTTACCAGTGCATATCTATGACCTTGGCTACACTTGCAGCTGTACAGCGCTGTGAGGTAAACCTGTCTTCGTACAGCTGAGTAGGGAAAGCGCTGCAGTCTGTCCACACTGACGGCTGACAGCAAAGTGGCATGGCCACACTTGCAACATTTGCAGCTGTGTTGGGAGCGGTGCATTATGGGCAGCTATCCCAGCATTCATGTGGGTGGGGTGGAGTGCGACAGGGAGTGTGGGGGGGGAGAGTGCTTTTTGGATCGTGTCAGCACTCCATTTTGCAAGTTCCGAACTCCCGGCCCCCTGCTCATTCGTTTCACTCACTCAAAGCAAACAGCAAACTGTTTGCTTTTTCTCTGTGGTACGAGTTTGAAACCGGCATTTCCGCATTCCTGCAGCCGGTCACAACAATGGAGAGGATTGGCCACTTGACAAGGTGATCAGTACAGCGCTCCAGGTTGATTCCTGGTACATACTCACAGGGGAGAGTCGTAGCCACTCTGCTGTATCTCTTATGCTTCTCGGGGAGGTGGAGTAACTGCAGCGGTGTACCCAGGGAGATACAGCGCTGTACGTGCCTTGCCAGTGTAGCAGGTCAGTGAGTTACAGCGCTGTGGGCGGCTTTACAGCGCTGTAACTTGCAAGTGTAGCCAAGGCCTACATAACTGTCCATGAATATGCAGCACATCTTTGTTTAAATGTATATCTTTAGACATAAACATATAGTCTAATTTAAATAGTGATTTTTTTTCCAGACTGTCATACCTCTGTTCAGTTAACTCCCCTCTCCTTTTCTCCCACTCCCCCCAGCCAAACAAAGGTACTAATTCACAATTGGGGATAAGTTCAAGTTTCAGGCTTTAAATCCATCTAATTTGGCTGTAACCTGATTCAAGATAATATGCTTAAAATTTTAACAACTTGCTTTGGATTTTTTCTCTAAAAGAAAATCTAGAAAATGAAATGCAGAATTAAGTTGCAACAATAAGGATGCATGATTAAAATAACAAGTAATGAGGAAATGTAAAAGTTGAGGCTTCAACACTACTGTTAGTTCAACAATATTGCACATGAGCACTATTTTCTGTTCCCTTGTTTTCTGGTTAACTAGTTTAAAATGTTACCATATACATCAGAAATAGGTTTGAAAGAATCTGATTTTTATCAGTAAATGTCAGTAAACCTTGATTTCACTCTACATATTAAAAAGATGCTGCAATATTTCCATAGATCACAATCAAAATTTACAGATAGGCAAAGTAAGAAAAATACTGCTTGAGAACATATTAGAGGAAAAAAAACAGTAATTTAGACTTATGAATTAGGCTTGTTCACAAATGGACTAGTGAATGAATCTTAAAAACAGGTATGATTTGTTGATTTAAATATACTTTGTATATTTTGACATGTGGTGTTGGCAATTTGTGTGCTAAGTTTATAAAGTTTTAACTTTTTGAATCTCAAGATCAGTCATTCAGTTATCATCTTACCATTGCTCCATAATTTCCTGCAACTGGGAAAATTATAAATAGATTTTTAAAAATGCTTAAAACCCATAATTTTGTGTAATTGTGAAAATTTAAATTGATAATCTAAAAATGCATACAAATAAACAGACATCTATCAAAATCATAACAAAATAAAAATTATATTCTTCCAGGCCTAATCATAAAATATATCAAACATGGGATGTGCATCATGGCTAAATTCATGTTACTGCTGGAATCCTAACTTTTGCATTTCCTAATTCTTTATTTTAACTGTGTCACAACCATAACATTTTTTTAACATGTGACCAATGTGTGCAGCAGTGGTCACAATTCTTGGTGCTTTGGGAGGCATTATGTCACACATGTGTACTGAATTACAAGTGCTTAAAGGTTCCACTGACTTCACCAGTATAACTTGTAAGTTCCTTGACCAATGAGTGTGTACTTACTAACTGTTCATGCATGTGTAATGCACCTTTAGATTTAATGGCATTTTCTCCTGCACGTGCTCAACTTCACTGATGAAAGCAAAAAAAACAGTTAAAACAAGCTTTATGTACTGAACCTGGGCTCATGCCCTTATACCAACTGCTGATCCCTTTATTTGCTCTTTCTCCCAAATTTGGCTGGTTTTGTTCATGTAGTGTTTTAGAATCAGTTATCCCTTGTTCTGTTTAGCAAAATACTTAGTGTGATGAGAATTAATTTGTAAGGGAAAGCCAAATAGTAATAGTTTTGTTTTTTTTTTCAAAAATGAAACCTCAGCAGAATTTTAAAAACTTGATTAATATACCATCAGCTTTATTAATCTGGATGCTCAGGGTTTTTTGATAATGACAAAAAGCCAAGAATTCTTATTTGGTAAATTAAGCCACTAGGTGGTTCATATGCACAGTAGTGATAATAGTAAGCACTGAAGAAACACAGCAGTATGAAAGAAGCATAACTGATGACAGTGGGATGATACTTATCTGTCTTTGTTAGGGAAGAGATTATATAACTCAAATCTTCACAAGCCAGATCTCATGAACTTGCGAGAATAAAACAATGATGTTCCTAGCATGTATTGTGCATCTGCTCCATGTACACACGTGCTACATATTGTACCCAGGCCTCGGAGGAAGAGGAGCGAGCAGTGGTGGGGGGAGGAAAGCCTCAGGGGAAGAGGTGCGAGCAGGGGCTGGGCCACAATCCAGGCTCCGGCGGGGACCCCCCGGCCCTCCCCCCCACACTTCTAGGGAGCTTCTGGCACTCACATTTAAGCCTCCCCAAACGAAAGGCTCATATGCTGCCTATGTCTGGAGACTAAGGAACCTCATAGCATAAAAGAAGCATCTGTGGAATTTATGTAAAAATGAAGATATAGTTTAACTCTTTGTCTTTTACAATGCTATTAATTGACTAGAATTTTTGCCTTGTTAGAATCCTCCAAGTTCCAGCTGCATATTTTCCTCTTGATCCAGATGCACCACCAGTGTTATCTAACTATTTTATGAAGAAATGTAACCTCCGGTATATCCTTGTTGAGAATGACAAAATAAATGTAAGTGTTAAGGATCCTAAAAGGAACATTAAAATGGGATTTAGAAAATTGAAGCAGTTGAGTTAGTTGCCTTTTATTTACCAAGAGCTCTGATGTAATTGTCTTCATTTTGACAGTGAATGGTTTTCAAGCTGTTCTGTAGTGGGTCAAAAACGAGTTCTCAACCTTAGGGGAGACTGTTAAGACGCAGGGAACAAACCCCAAATTGGCTTGGAGTTCTATACTTAGATTTCACCAACCAATTATCAAGTATAAACTCCTCAGGCACTATTACAGTCTTAATGTGGAGTGACCGTCAGTCTCCTTGGGTACTCCGATCTCCTTGGGTACCAACCATTTAAGCTTGCCTTTGTGATAGATGGTCTCTTACGCCCAAAATCACAACAGTATTACTGGTTTCTCCCAATCCCAAAGGATGTCACTTACCCAAGGTCAGTTGCACTTTAAATCTCACACCGAAGACAATGCTTGTAACCAATCCTATAATAATCGATGATATTCTGCAGTAGTTCCTCTGAAGCTGGGCCTTCTTTATTGGACAGGCGATAACACCTCCCATTGGAGACTAGGGCCTGGTATACACTAGGAAATTAGGTTGGTATAACTACCTCACTCAGGGTTGTGAAAAATCCACACCCTGAGTGACCTAGTTAAACCAACAACCCCAGTGTAGACAGCACTAGATCGACAGGAGAATTCTCCTCTTAACCTACCTACTACCTCTTGGGGCACAGGAAGTTCCAGATATGTGTTTGTCAGTGTTCTGTTGAGACCCAGAGGCCTTGACATGAACTGGCAACTGGTTTGCCAGCATGACAAGGGTGATCTACCTTAGTTTGTCACAGACACTTTCAGATAATGTGAAGTACTTGGGATGCTTTTTCTCTAAACATCACCTTATTTTCTGGTTCACTTATTCACTTCCATGATTTTGTAACACATTCCACAATGGTGGGCATTGGTATTCAGGAACCCTTCCAGTCTTCCTCCCCAGTAGGTGTTTCCTGTCAAGATGGAATGCAGGACTCTTGGAGAAAACCTGTACAACATCTAATTTACTACTGATTATTAGATCATCATTTTTATGAGTATTAAATTCATCCACAATTTTTATAAAAAGGAGCAAACAGCTGCTCTCTGAAAACCAGACTTCTTAAAACTGTCTCAGGTTGGGCTTCCAAAAGTGGAGGCACTCAAAATCACTAGTCACTTTTGAGAATTTTTATTTTTATTGTTAGTAGTACAATATGGGAATGGAGACCGTAAAACTGTGCACTGAGTTTTGCCTTTAACTTGCCTGTAAACTATTTTATTCTCTTACAGAAATTCAAAATATCCCACGCTGGCTGGTTTTACCAGAGTTCTTTTGCAATAGATGATGTTGGTTTAACTCTTTTTCAAATTAATTGGAATGATGTTGATGTAAATCTGCTGTTAGATGGCGCAGAAGACAAAAGTGGACTCTCCAAAGCTGCAAGTAATTGGGAGACAGATTACGTAGCTGACCTGGACCAACTTAAATCAAAGACATCACAAAGGGGGTACACGGATGTCAGGCAGCAACGTTCTTTGGCATACATCTTGCATACATCAGGAACTACAGGGATCCCCAAAATAGTCAGAGTACCTCATAAATGTATTGTGCCAAATATTCTTCATCTTCAGTAAGTTTACTTTCCAAATTATCCTTTTTATATTTTCAAATGGCTGACAATTAGAGGTGAGATTTTTCAAAATAACAGTGCTTGTATTTGCTTGTCACTGATCGCTATAGTCATGCTATATTTTGTGAATCACCTCACTGGAGGTGATCTTCACTGGTCTGTAAAGGAAAGGAAAAAATTGCAAAAGCTAGCTTTTGCAAGAGTAAGTATATAAAGCCAGGAATTGGTGCCCTTTGGAAAGCTTTATTAACTTGCAAGTAATCATATTTTACATTCACAAAGTACATTGCAAAATAAGGTGATTACAAAATTGTGGTTAAGGGGGGGGACTGTGCCAAAGTCTAGTATCAGGTATGGTATTGAACTACCAGGAATGACTGAGGCAAGAATAATTTTAGTACAATAGAAGTTAATCTTCACAAATTCATTCTGCAAACAGTTGAAGCCAACTGGAATTGAAGACCCACATGCTCTGGATCTAACTGATCGCCATATTTGGGGCTGGGAAGGAATTTTCCCCGGGTCAGATTGGCAGAGACCCTGGAGAGTTTTCGCCTTCCTCTGCAGCATGGGGCACAGGTCACACTGGTTTAAACTAGTGTAAATGGTGGATTCTCTGTAACTTGAAGTTGTTAGATCATGGTTTGAGACTTCAGTAACTCAGCCTGAAGATATAGGTCTATTACAGGAGTGGGTGGGTGAGGTTCTGTGGCTTGCAATGTGCAGGAGGTCAGACTAGATGATCATAATGGTGCCTTCTGGTCTTGAATTCAATGGCAACTCATAGTTATGTGTTTGTGGCTCCCCCTCTCCCTCCAAACTTTCTTTGTCATTTTCTAAATAGAATAATATTTATTACTTTGCTTGGTTATACATTATTCTTAACATGCTTGACCTGATTTTATTAGTCCCAGATATCATGTTGATCATAATATAGACATTTTATTGCTGGTACTCTAAATGAAATAGATACAGAAACTTGAACTTGTGACTCTCCGATACCTCCTTCCAGTTCTCATATAGGAATTATTTTCCTCTTTAAATCCTAATTCCTGTTCTAGTTTTCTTGGCTTTTCTTTGTTCTGGTAAATACCTGCTCAAAAATACTAGTAATGGAAACGCTGCTAGCCCAATATGGAGTGTAGATACAGAGCGGCACTGATGAATGAGCACAGACCCTTCAAAATCTGCACAGAGCTTCCTCCCCAGCATGCAGAACATAGATGCAGATGCCTTTCTGAAGGATATGCTCTAGCACAACCAGGAGTAATGGGTTTGAAGATGCAAGAACCACTTGGTGAAATTTTCCTGTGTATGCAGGCAGTTATACTAGTTTATCTTAATGGTCCCTTCTGGCATTACATTTTTATTAATCTAGGTACAGATGCTATGCCATACAAGTACTCCAACTCAGATCCCCTTCTGTTTTTAAATAGTGCCAACCAGTTACCAGCATTTATATGCACCAGGCTTAATAACTCTGGCCTTTTTTTTTTATTTTAGATCCCTATTTAAGATCTCACCACATGATATGCTGTTCATGGCCTCACCTCTGACATTTGATCCATCTGTAGTTGAGTTGTTCGTTGCTCTGACAAGTGGAGCCTCTCTGCTTATAGTACCAAACCCCATAAAAATGATGCCTCTTAAGTTGTCTGCTGCTCTTTTTCACCGTCACAGGGTGACAGTATTGCAGGTAAGCCATTCGCAATGGGGTCCTCTTGAGATACAAGGGATGTATTTTGTGTCTTATTCTTTCTGTTTGCCTGTGTGTGCAGATTTTGCAAGATACCAGACAGTAATGATAAAGAAGTTTTTACTGCGGCATCAGTTCCCTTTAGTTTTTATGCATCTGTTATCCTCTTTGCTACAGAGCACTAGAGCTTCATAAAGTTAAGAAATTACCATTTGAAAGGATTGTTCTCAGTGATGTATGACAGATGAGATTTGACTGAAGACAGGGCTGACATTCAGCTGAAGGCTCCTGCTAATTATGTAGCTTTTTAATTTCCGCTGACATTCACTCTGGCACCAAATAATGGGCTTGATCTTGCAGCCCTAAGTAATTCTTAATCCTGGAAATAGTCCCATTGCCAGAAACACGATAAACTAAAGTATGCATCAATAGTGCCATTTATAACATGATAAAGTGCTAGTAATAAGAATCAGAATGATTATTTCCCCAGTAAATTTGGCTGTTTATAAGCTGTTAGCTCACCCAAGATTGCACTGGCTTCATTTCCTGTGGTAGAGAGAGATCTCCTCCGGTGTGAACTGAATTTTAACAGACTAAAATCTAATTTGCCTGTAGAGTATACTAGAAATAATAGTCCTTTGTAATCCTTATTAACTGAATAAGCCCAACTGCATATTCTGGGGTATGATATGGTACTATGCAACAGCTAATACTTGAGTAAAAAAATTAAAAATCTCTGCTCTTGGCGGAGAGGTGGATCTATGTAAGTTGTTTCTCATAAATCTAAAACTTTAAGCAGGATATCTGTTTTATGTATAGGCAGTAATATGTTAATAGTCTGGTTAGTGAGGCATATCTAATATTGAAACCACACAACCTCTTAAAGTGACAGAGTTTTAATTAACATTGTGACTGCAATACTTTTACCAGGAAGACACCCAGCCAGCATAGGAAAGGGTATTTTCTTCAGTTCTGCCTCCAGCCCTCTATATCTTCTCTCCAACTCCCAAGTCATTTGTATAGCCTTCCATCCTGCATGCACACACTCTTTTTAAAGATTTCCTTCTCTCTTGGAGAAAAGGAGGAAGTAGGTGATTGAGGGTGTAAATTCAGGTTTACCTAACAATTAAGTGAAGATACCACAGCAAAAATAATCCAGCTGTTAAAAAATATTAATTGTCAGGTCCTCTTACTTCTTCTCGGTTTACAATGGAGGGAGTAAGTAAAATCCTGGTACTACAGGGTACTTCTACACAGACTTTTTCCTGGCACACTAAAACATCTTGACCACTGTGTTGCCTGATGTTTTTAGAGGTTTTTTTTCCCTGGCCTATTTCTCTTAAGTTGTAGCCATAATTAGCAAGTCAGATGTTTCTTAAGCAGCTGAACTGTTTTTAGGGTTGATGGTGGTTGGGAAATTTTGGTAACGTTTTTAATTTGCATTTCCTTGAGTTTGATCACTATCTTGATCAGTAAAGGGAAGGGCCCTTAGTGAAATAAATGATACAAGTTCTCTTTAGGGTTTAGTTGACGAATAATTTCTGTGATAGTGTTTCTCAAACTTCAAGGCTGACGTTCCTGTGAGGATTCTGATGTTTCTGAACAGACTTGAGCAAAGCCATGAAAAAACTTGTGGAAAAATTAATGCTTGTCCTTTTCTTAATCATGTCCATTTAGGAGCCATCAAAGTTTTTAATGGACTGTTGAGTGCTACCTATTAAATAGAAGGCTGTGATTTTCGTAGACCCATTGGGTTAAATGGGACTTGCAAGGCTCATCTAGTCTAACCCCCTTCCAAGATGCAGGATTTGTCCCCCCCGCCCCCAGTCCCCCAATCTCCTCTTTTCCAAACTAAACATATCCAGTTCCTTCAGCCTTGGTTCATATGGCTTGCATCCCATCCATTTGATCATCTTTGTCACTACACCCTTTCTATACAATAGCGACAAGAATTGGACACAATACTGCAGCTGAGGCCTAACCAGCTCTGAGTAGAGTGGTACCATCACCTCCAGTGACTTGCATGCTATGCCTCTTTTAATGCAACCCAGAATTGCATTTGCTTTTTTCAACTGCATCGCATTGTTGATTCTTGTTGAGGTTGTGATCCACCACAACTCCCAGATCCTTCTCAGCAGTGCTGCTGCCAAGCCAGTTATCCCCCATTCTGTATTTGTACATGTTTGTTTTATCCCCCTAAGTGTAGCTCTTATGTTTGTCTTTATTGAATTTCATTTTGTTGTCTATTGCCCAGTTCTCCAACTTATCCAGATCCCTTTGAATTTGAGTTCTGTCCTCCAAAGTGTTTGCAACCTCTCTTGTGTCATCTCCAAATTTGATCAGTTTGCTCTCTAGTCCTACATCCAGGTCATTAATAAAGATGTTAAATAACACCAGACCCAAAATAGATCCCTGTGGAACCCCACTTGAGACCTCCTTCCAGTCTGACATCATTCCATTAATAGTTACTCTGTTTGCAGTTGTTTAACCAATTATGTATCCACTTAACAGTAGAACTACCAAATCCACATTTCTCCAGCTTACTTATGAGACTGTCATGTGGGACTATGTCAAAAGCCTTACTAAATTCCAGGTATATTATGTCCAATGCATTTCCCCTATCCACCAAACCAGTTACCTTGTCAAAGAAGGAAATCAAGCTGGTTTGGCATGATTTGTTCTTGGTAAATCTATGCTGGCTGCTAGCGATCACCTCTTCATCCTCCAGGTATTTGCAAAAGGAATATTTTATACATTGCTCTAGTAGCATTCCATGTATCAAGCCAGGCTGACTGGTCTATAGTTCCCCGGCTCCTCCTTTTCCCCCTTTTTAAAGATGGGCACTATGCTAGCCCTTCTCCAGTCTTCTGGGACCTCTCCTGTCATTCATGAGCTTGCAAATATCGTCGGTGGCACCGAGCTTTCTTGAGCTAATTCCTTGAGCACTTTCGGGTGAATAGCATCAGGCCCCGTTGACTTAAATTCATTCAAATTAGTCAGAAGACCTCTGACGTGTTCTTTACTTATCCCGATCCGCATCTCTTCCCCTTTTTGTCTGTCACTTCGCTAATAGGTTGGTCACGTTATTTTTTGTAAGAAGACTGCAGCAAAGTAGACATTGAGCAACTCCACTTTCTTATCCTTTCCTGTTAACCAACTCACCTTCTCCATTGAGCAGCGGGCCCACGCCATCCCTGATTTTCTTTTTTGTCTGACATATTTGCAGAACCTCTTCTCGTCTTTAACATTTCTTGCCAGTTATAACTCATTCCTTGCCTTGGCTGGGCTGCTGATCAGAGAATTTAATAGCATTGTCCGTTCAGTCCGCGCATGCACCTCCCCCCCCCCCCATGCTCTGCCACCTTCTATAGAATTGCTAATTCGTTCTCTACTTTAGCTACCTTTTTAGAGCTCCCTTTTTCGCTCATTTATCTTTTATTTAATAATAATAAAAAAAACCCTTTGTTTTTCATCAACCCCACCCTCACCCCATCTAGGGACCTCCCCGGACACAGGGTATGCCCAGTTCACTGGGCTTCAAGAAGTGTCTCAGTTGCAAAGAATCTATCCCAGTGAGTGATGGTCATTCTCAGTGTGTCAACTGCTTGGGAGAGAACCACATCCCCAAGAAGTATGTTTTATGCCAACAATTGAAACCCAGATCCAGGAAGGATAGAGAATAGAATGGAAGTGGCCCTCCAATCACCATCCTTGCTGCGCTAAGACGCCGGCCAGCCGGAATCCTCACTGCAACCCTCTGAGGTGAGCCTAAGAATACAACCATGAGCCACTCAGACAAGGCTTCTAATGAAAGAGCCGTAAGTCCCCACAGTGAGCCCTGACTGAGACGAAAATGATCTCTGGCTCATTCAGTACCATCAGTACCGACGGCATTGAAGCTGTCTAAATCCGGTACCCAGAGCTCGCTCAACACAACCCCACCAGAACGTGTTGGGTTGCCTAAGGACCTGATGGGCACAGGCCAGGAATCATTGGTACCAACGGGGCGTGAGAAAACTAGATAACTTCCCTGAGGAAGGCTCCTTCAGTGCGGACATATACATCGGTATGTCTTCCGCATGCTAGACACCAGCAGACTGCTCACTCATGACTGAATCGCCAACTTCCTCGGTGCAGACGTCTTGGCACCTCTAATCACTACCGGTACCAATGCCTATGACACTGCTGGACTTCTGGTACACGACAAACCTTTCAGTGTCTGATGTACTGGACTCACCTATGCTTGCTACAGGGGTCACAGTACTGAATCCACCCAGAGCTCCAGGCTCGCCAGAGATGACATGCCATGCACCCCCATTTTCAAGTGCTGAGTAAGACCGTGACCAAGAAGACAGAGTCTCCTGTTGCTTCTCTCATCCACCCTACAGTACCCCTTTCCAGTATGGACCTCAACCAGACCGCTCGTCAGGCCCCTGGGTATGGGCAGCCATGGTACCCACCTTCAGGACCCTTCCCACCCTCTGTGGCCTTACTTGGACCCTTGGCAAGCACATAGACACCATGCCTCCCGTGGCTCTAGCTTGGGCCTATCAGGAGACAATGAGAGAGCCTCCTCCTCGACTTCAGCCTCTTGTTTCTTTCTTAACAGTTATGGGGACTCTGATGCCCTCGATTCAGCAGCTGAAGGAGTAGCTATGTCCCAGACTAACTTCTCCTAGTCATCACCAGATGAGATAGTTATGCCCCCATTGGCAGATGACTTCAAGCTTTTCCAGGAGCCAGCTCAGAGCATGACAGATGGATTAAAACTACCATTACAAAAGATGACCGAGTCACACCATAAAATATTAGACATTTTACACTCCTCTGCTTCATCCGGTGTAGCCCTCCCTATTAACGAGGCTCTCTTGGACTCCGCCAAACTCATATGGCAGATCCCTGGATCGGTCCCGCCAATGTGCAAGTGGCCTGATTTTAAAAAATTACATGCCAGCAAAAGACACAGGATTTTTCTTCTTCCACCCGCCTCCTAGTTTGATCATTGTGGACGTGGTGAACTCAAGGGGCCATCAACATCACCTGAAATCCACCCTCTATGACCGGGACTGGAAGTGCCTGTAGTGGGGCGGCATCCTTGTAGATCAGGGTTGGTACGAAGATCTCACTTCTGGTATAATAAAGCCGCCTCTCTCAAGCGCCTCCCTCTCTGGCAGATATGTCCCTACAATCACTCAGTTTTGAATGAGGCAGTACCCACCTCTCATGGGTGCCCCTTTTCTGGGTCTGAGTCTGCTTTTCTTTCAGTTCTTGCAAGGTGGTGGCACCAACCTCTCGCAAGCGCGCCCCCTCCCATTTCCTTCACACCCACACCACCCCCCTAATCCCCTGGCCAGTGGTTCTTTCGGCGAGTCTTCAGTGACTCAGCCCTCTGGTTGAGTCACACACTCTGTGCCCCCTTCAGGGGTATACAGTGTCTAGTTCTTTCTCATGGCCCTGATATGGCATAGCACCAAGGCTTCCTCCCCAGAGACACTGCATTACCTAACACTCTAACGGGCCTATCGCGGTACCCTTAGTTGGTGTGTCCTCCTTGGCAGCCCTCCCAGGGCTCAGTTGTCAGCCAAACCAGGTAGAAGGGTTGTCTAGTGGTTAAGGCAGAGGCCTGGGGCTCAGGTGTTCTGGGTTTGATTCTCTGCTCTGCCACAGACTCCCTGCTTAGCCTTGGGAAAGTGACTTCATCTCTATGTGCCCTAGATCCCACCTGCCAAATGGGGCTAATGCTGACCCTGCCTCCTAGGCTAAATCCATTCATGGCTGTGTGATGATGTGGGAAATGGAGATACCAAGGTGGGTAGATTTGGACTGAATTTCTCCACAGTCTGAGAGTAAGAGCCAACTCTGAGTGCGGGGATGGGAGAGAGAGGGGTTCAAGCCAGCTCTGCACAGAGGGGGGTCGGTGTTTCAGCCCTGCAGCTTCTGCCATTAGGGTGGCTGGGGTTCCTGAGCTGGGGGCTTCAGGCCTGCGTCTTCTCCTCCCTGCGTAGTGCAGTTCCTGCTGGGGTCCAGCACTTCTACTCCTCTTCCCCTCTCCCTCCCCCACCCAACATCGCTCCTGCCTGGGTCCGGGGCTTCTCCTCCTCCACCTCTCCTCCCCTCCCCAGCGCAGCTTCTGCCAGGATCCGGGGCTTCGCCTCCCCCTAATCTGACACTGTACCTACCCCCAGCCCTAGCCTAGCTGGGCTCCCTTGGGTCACCTGATGCCTCCTGTGGCCGGAGTCGAGCCTGGCTGGCAGGGAGCTGCCATACAGGTGAACGCCATGACCACCAGCCCAAGAGGTGTGGGGCGGCACCAGGTGAGCAGGAGCTGTTTGCACTGCTGCTGATAGCCCAGCACTCCCGCCCACCTCTAACCCTAAGGCTTTTTTTGTGTGTGCATGTAACTCACTCAGCCCCTGCTGGAGCAGGGAGGCACAAAACAGTTGAACCTGCCTGACAAAGAAACAGCTCATCTGCCAAGGCACCCACGAAACAGCTGATCCCTGGCTGCCAACAGCTGGTCATCCCGGTGGGTGCTGAGCACCCCCTATTTTTTTCCAGGGGTGTTCCATTCCCGGAGCACCCACGGAGTCGGCGCCTATGCTTTCTTCCACTGATCAGAGGTACACGCACAAATGTCATGACAGACAATATAGCATGCATGTATTACATAAACCATCAAGGAGGTGCCAGATCGCCTTACCTTTGTAGGGAAGCACTAAAGCTATGGAACTGGTACACTTCCCACAATGTTACAATATCAGTGGCCTACCTACTGGGAATGCACAACACGACAGTGGACCGTCTCAGCCACAAATTCCCACACAGCCACAAATGGGAGATAGACTCAGTAGTACTCTGAGACATATTCCGATGATGGGGGATGCCGATAATAGACTTGTTCGCTACTTACCAGAGCAAGAAATGTCCATGGTACTGCTCCAGAGCGGGCATTGGCCAGGACTCCATAGAGGACGCTCTCCTCCTCCCATGGGACAAGGGCCTTCTTTATGTCTTCCCCATTCCCTCTATTGCTAAAAGTCCCGTTTGAAAATAAAATGAGAGAAAGCAAACATCATACTGATTGCTCCCACGTGGCCTGGACAGATGACCCGCCCACCTCCCCTCTACTTTGGAGTTCTCATCATAAACTCTGTGGTAGAGAAGTAACTGAGGAGGGTTTGCCTGCATAGCACTCGTTAGCCTTGTGGCAGAGCATGATGGGGGAGGCAGTGCATGTATGTGCAAAACGGACACTGCTACCAAAATTCTCAGATCAGCAGTGGAGGGACACGGACACACATACAGTGGAGCACCCATAAGGACATACATCTCAAAGAACCACCGTTACTGCACAAAGTGAGTAATTTCTTCTTTTAGATGTAAGTTGCACTATATGGCCATGATCCTACATTAGAATAAATTAGTGTGACCCTTGCTCCTACACAGAATTCCATGTTAATGCAGTGGACTCCACATGGATGAAGTGGTTTGTATTAATGGATCCCAAAGCAGAATCAGGGCCTGTATCACATGGATCAACAGTCAGCTGCTGTTTGACCTGCAGATAAAACAGTTCGAAGAACTCCTTTGAATGGATAACAATCTACACCTGTAAAATTCCATCCAAGATAATCTTCCTTTTCTTACAAACATCCTTTCTCACCACTCAGATCGTTAGCAGTTCTGTTCAGCACTTTGATGATGGATATTATTGTATCATGAATCTGTTTGGCTTTTTGCTGTATTTGAGAATTGCCTGAGATATTACAGCTTACTGTGTGTTTGTAGGCCTGCAGTTTTCCATAACCTGTAAGAGCATAAATATCTTTTTGTGTGTGACACATGCTTTTTTTTTTTTTAACATTGCTCAGGCAACACCAACATTTCTCAGACGATTTGGAGCTCAACTTATTAAGTCAACTGTGTTGTCTGCCAGTACTTCACTCCGTGTCTTAGCCCTCGGTGGAGAAGCATTTCCTGCACTGAATATCTTGAGAAGCTGGAAGGGCAGGGAAAACAAAACACATGTTTTTAATCTCTATGGCATTACAGAAGTATCAAGCTGGGCCACATGCTACAGGATTCCTGAAGAAGTTCTTAGCTCTGATATTCGGTGAGAAATTTCACTGTTTTGCTAGCTGCTTTGGCACACACAAAGTTTGCAGTTGTTAGTGATCAAGTATTAAGGGCCCAACATTGCAAGCCCTTTGCAGGCAGAATCCCTATTCACTTGGCTGGAAGTTGCATATGTGGAAGGATAACTGCTGATGAACATAGGTTTAGAAATAGTAGTGGTGCTTGGCTTTATCCATTTCAAAATGTTATGTTTTCACAGTGGTTTCTTGCAAAATTATTGTAAAAAGTTGACCTGAAAATCCAATAATAGATGTAGTAACGATACTTAGCACACATATGCTTTTTCATTCACTTCAAAGTGCCCTGCTAAGCAGAGAAGCATTATCTCCATTTTATAGATGGGGAAACTGAGGCGCATAGGAGTTAAGGGTTCTATTATTTCACCCATCCTCACATTATGGCATACCTTACTGTTCAGCAGATAGTTCCTTTGAAATTATTCTATGAGTAAGGGCAGCAGAAATTGATCCTAAGTGATTTTCTGAAGTAACTCAGGGTATGTCTACACTGCAGTTAAAAACCTGCAGCAGGCCTGTGCCAGCTCACTGAAGAAGAGCTGAGAATAGAACCTGGTCGCCTGTTTCACATGCTAGTGCACTATACACTGAGTCACATGGTTTCCTCAGTAATGAGAAGGCTGTTTATGCTGGAAGAAATTTAACAGAGGTTATGTTAACTTCATATATATAGGAACAGGTGAGTCTAGTTGATATTGTTACAGTACAGAACCTAGCAGTAAAATTAAGTAAATACTATAATTAGCTTCCATCCTCTCTCAGCACATGACATATGATGCATTGCTAATGGCTTTCTTGGTCTCTTTGGCATGATACTTTAACCATTCTGTCAATGCTTTCTACTAATTTCATATAATTCCTGGTGTTTGTGGTCAGGGAACTTATTAATTATAGAGGGTTTAGAAATTCTCATAGGAGCTGTGGAAATGTGTAGGCACTGCATGATGCTCCTGACCCTCAGAAGTTTTCATTTTGCTTTCTGAAATATGTAGCCATGGTCACACTTTCAAATTAACTACCCTGTATTTCCCCTCCGTGGTCCCTTGAGGTTTCCAGCTCTCAGCTATTACCTGTTTTGGATGCAGCCCTGAGTCTTTCCTTTGTGATTGGGATTTTAAGTCTGCACAGATCCATGCCTTACACTATATCTCCAGCAAGCCAGTCTGCCTAAAGACAAGTGCCTGTGCATTCCTCTCTTTCTGAGGGCTCTGAACAGTGTGCTGCCAGCAGTTACAAATTACCACACAGCTTTGTCTTAATAAGCACATTAAGGTAAAAGTATTACAGAGAAAACATAATAAAAACAATCAACAGATTTAAACACACACTAAACATATCAGAAAACATGTCAGTCTCATGGGGCCTTAGTCGGCGCAAGTCTTTCTATGCTTTCTGCAAGGTCCTGTCTATTTGTTGGATCAGAAAGAAGGCCCTGTGTCAGTTCAAGCTCATCCATTTATACCAAAAGCCCTTTCTTTGTCTTCTAGTGCCTGGAAAACCCATCTTAAACCAGTATAAGCAAACCCACTGCAAGGGTTGGTAACTAGCTTTTGGTGTTTAATCTTAAGTGGCACACCTTAATTACCCCCCACTGTTTTTAATTCCTATAGGAGTGGTGGTAATCCTCCTCCCTGGAATAGAACACAATCAGACATATTAAATTCATAAATTTAATATAATGGCCCCCCAAAATGGGGTAGCACACCCATTGCCTGGCATCCTTAGTTACATGTGTAACCTGTGCTAGATGTATTTTATGAAGTTTGCTGAATACAAACGAGCATCTTCTTTTGCACAAATGATATCTCTTGTTAATCTGATATTGATGTAAGTGGATCCCCAATAACACATGATGATTGGTCATAAAGTGCCAGTACTCCCAGTGAAATCAGTAAAGAGCTGTCTTCAAAATCTGCTGTTGCAATATGGCTTTTTATTAGGCAGTTATTTATATAAAAATAAATTGTCTCATTTGTGAAAAGGAAATCAGAACTTCTGTAAACAAATTTGCTGATATTTCTGTTGCCTACTTGGGGTTCTAGTCTGAAGAAATTTACAACTGGCAGCAGCAATCATCTGGTGGTTTCTCTTGGAAGTCCAGCTGCCAACATTTCCCCAATGGCTGAACTTCCAAGTGAAATGCTGTTTTTTCTTTCAGCTTGGCTGCTGCGCTCCAGAGGTAGCTGTGCTGCTTTTAATTTCTACTTACAAAGGTGCCAGTAATCTGGTAATATTTATAACTTCTTCGGGTTCTTGGGCCTCACTATGCTCACTATGTGCCACTGGTGGTGCAAAAGGAATGAAAAATCTATCTCCTTTGCTGGTGATTCCCCTGGCATGGAGAATTCTAAGCTGCAACAGAGCTGGTATAGACTTCTCCTGCACCATCCCCAGCAGCCCCCATTGTTGGGGGCATGGTTGGAGCACACTGTGCTCTGAGTGATGAATGGCTCCTTGGGCAGATAGTCAACCAATGTAAATTAATGCTAGGTACCAGCAGAATACCTGCCCTAAGATCAGAGAGCTGCAGCTGACTCCCTAGGCTTCCTCCTTTCTATTTGGAGTCCTTATGGCACCTTAGAGACTAACAAATTATTTGGGCATAAACTTTCGTGGGCTAAAACCCACTTCATCAGATGCATGGAGTGGAAAATACAGTAAGGTATAAATACATAGCATATGAAAGATGGGAGTTGCCTTACCAAGTGGGGGATCAATGTTAACGAGCCAATTCAATTAAGGTGGAAGTGCGCTTCTCAACAGTTGATAAGAAGGGAAGAAAAATCACTTTTGTAGTGCTAATGAGTTCAATGTAATCAAGGTGGCCCATTACAAACAGGTGAGAGTATTAGCATGGGAAAATTAGTTGTTGTTTTTTTAGTGACCCATCCACTCGCAGTCTGTATTCAGGCCTAATTTGATGGTGTCCAGTTTGCAAATTAATTCCAGTTCTGCAGTTTCTCATTGGAGTCTGTTTCTGAACTTTTTTGTTGTTGAAGAATTTCCACTTTTAAGTCTGTTATTGAGTGTCCAGGGATATTCAAGTATTTGTTCTCCTACTGGTTTTTGAATGTTATAATTCTTGATGTCAGAGTTGTGTCCATTTATTCTTTTGCTTAGAGACTGTCCAGTTTAGCCAGTGTACATGGCAGAGGGGCAGTGCTGGCACATGATGGCATATATCACATTGCAGGTGAACGAACCCCTGATGGTGTGGCTGATGTGGTTAGGTCCTATGATGGTGTCCCTTGAATAGATATGCGGACAGAGTTGGCACCAGGGTTTGGTTCCTGGGTTAGTGTTTTTGTTGTGTGGTGTGTAGTTGTTGGTGAGTATTTGCTTCAGGTTGGGGGGGCTGGCCATAAGCAAAGACTGGCCTGTCTCCCAAGGTCTCTGAGAGTGAGGGATCGTCCTTCAGGATAGGTTGTAGATCCTTGATGATGCGCTGAAGAGGTTTTAGTTGGGGGCTGCAGGTGACGGCTAGTGGCGTTCTGTTACTTTGTTCTTTGTTGCTCCTGGCCTGTAGTAGGTGACTTCTGGGTACCCTTCTAGCTCTGTCAATCTGTTTCTTCACTTTAGCAGGTGGGTATTTAAGAATGCTTGATAGAGATCCTGTAGGTGTTTGTCTCTGTCTGAGGGATTGGAGCAAATGCAGTTGTATCTTAGACCTTGGCTGTTGACAATGGATCGTGTGATGTGGTCTGGATGAAAGCTGGAGGCATGTAGGTAAGTGTAGCGGTCAGTAGGTTTCCGGTATAGGGTGCCAGTCCTCGCTTACAGACAGCACCCCCCAACCTGAAGCAAATACTATGGGTGTGGGGGAAGTGTCCTTTGTTGTTGGTTTGTAGTGTATATAGAAGACTTGGATTTTTTTTAATAAGATTATTTTTCTTGTTTTTACTTTAGGACTATAAAGTCTTGTCATCTTTGTTTTTGCTGGTGGTCTTTCAGTTCCAAGCGTGGGAGAGTTGGCTCTTTGTTAAAGAGGTCTTTTTCCCATCTGCTTGTAACACATGTCAACTTTGAACCCACCCAGCGATTTGCAAATTGCTGCAATAGAGTGGAATAGGAAAGAAGGGGGAGGTTATTATTGGGGGCAAAGGTGCACTTCAGAGTGTTTCTTTTCCAGTTAATCAGCAAGAGGTAGGGAATTCATTGGTGGACCAGACTTGCAGATCGGAAATTGTAATGAGTTGCCACAGCCCAAATAGTGGGAGTTGATGGAGGAACTGCTATCTGAAGGAAAAGATTTTTACTTTTAATTATTTTTAAATGTTTAGATTTGATTCCCCTGTACCACTGGGATCACCACTGCTTGGAACAACAGTTGAAGTCAGAGATGCCACTGGTTCTGCAGTTCTAGACGGAGAGGGACAAGTTTTCATAGGTTATCTTATATTTATTTCTCTTAATTGATTAGTTTCAAAAAAATCTTCATGTTTTAATCTCTGTGCATTTTGTTTTCTAAAGTGCCATTGCCTGTATAACAAAACACTCTGAAATACAGAAGTGAATTCTGGTGTTTTCTCTAGCAATGTACTTTTTAAATTGTATACAGTATTTAAACAGTTTACTGGGCTGGATACTGATTTTTGTGATAAAACCCTGTCAAAGTTCTTTAAGGGCTGTAAGAATTATTGTTTCATACATTTAGATATTAAAATCTAAAAGCCACTGCTTGTATCTTTTCAATTTAAAACTACCTTCAGTAGTGTCATATGCTCTTCAGTGGCGAAAGAATCAATCTATTCTCCATAGGCCATCTGTGCCAGCACAGTTGGTGGATGTAAACCCTCCGAGCAAGACATGGGTGGCTGATCCTTCTCAATTAGAAACTGCCCAGGGAATAAAAATTCCATAAACCCTAAGAAGACTGCATCACAACATTCAGAGAAATGGTTCAGGCTCTACAAAAACAACAAGGAGTCTGGTGGCACCTTAAAGAATAACAGATTTATTTGGGCATAAGCTTTCGTGAGTAAAAACCTCACTTCTTCGGATGCATCGGTTCAGGCTCTGTCATTACAACCTGAAACAGGATGGGACATGTAGATTAGCCGATACCACCTTGATGGGGGCCACATATCTAGCAATATAGGCTGACTTTGAGAAATCAGCTTAACAGGCAAGAAATTATCATTATTTTATACACAAAACCAGTTTATTTTAATGACTTGTTTTCTGCTTCCATTTGGCTCAGTATAAATAGAAGTTATTTAACTGCATCAGTTAAATTAATTGTAGGATACAGTCCCACTGATACTTCTGCTTTCAGAAGTTTAGTTCCAAACATTAGTGTCTTATATATGCCAAATGTTAACAGCTCTTTGCCAAGTTATTTTAATACTTGTAACATTCTGAATTATGAGGTAGGCCCTTCATAATTTTGTAATTCTAAGCTATAATATTACATCCTTTTGCACAGGTGGTAAAGAACGAATCTGCTTCCTTGATGATGAAGTAACTGTCCCTTTGAACACAATGAGAGAAACAGGGGACTTTGTAAGAGTGAAGGATGCAGAGATGTTTTTCTTAGGACGGAAGGACAATCAGATTAAACGTCATGGCAAACGTCTTAATATTGAATATGTACAGCAGGTAATATGATGTGTAATGCTCGGAGCTTATGCAATGTGGAACATTATGGACAGATAGCTACAGTGACTTGTTCATCAGCAAAAAAGTGCAAGAGTTAATGTAATTGAATCAAACTTTGGGTGTAGATTTTTCAAAGTGCTCAGCATCCTAACAGCTCCGATTGTTCTTAAGCATGCTGCCAGATGCTGAGCTCTTTTGAAAATCTGGCCTAAATTGTTTATAGTTTATTTTATGCAAACTAAATCTCAAAACTGTGTAGAGAATTTGACAACTGAAGAATACTAACGTGTGTCATTGAAAAGTGTAGTGTAGTAGTTTAGAGCACAAGGGTGGCATCAAGACTCTTAGATTCTGTTCCTAGTTTAAGTGGCTTGCAAAAGTCATGTAACCCTTCTTTATCTCAGTTTGCCCATTTGTAAATGGGTACAATAAATCCCTACCTCAGGCAAGTGCTCTGAGGATTGATTAATATTTCTAAAGCACTGAGACCCTTGGGCAAAAAAGACTATATGAGTACCAAATGTTGATTACAATTAGATCTGTAATGAGTCAAATATCAGCAGAGAGAGATTAACAGATGTTGACAAAGGAGAAGAAGGGATATGAGGTATGGAAAAAGGAGGAGGATCAAATCCAAGCTGTCTTGTTAGCAGGCACAACTCAGTTGCAATCAGTGTTATTGCATCAGGGCTGTGTTTGGCTAGGAAAGTCAATGAGGCAGAGAGATGTACAGTATTATTAATTAATGCTAATGCTTGATAGCAATGATCCAGGTTCTTCTCCCTACTGTGACCAGTGGAAATGACTCTGGAAACATCCTTCTGTAGAACTAGGATTGTAACTGCACTGAATGCACAAATAGCTCCTTACTGTCCCATAGGGCATTGTATTTCTGTCAAAATTAATGTTGTATCTCTGGGGACAAGAGGATGTTTGTGGTTGAATGAAGGTATGCTTTAGTTACTCTTGTTTTTCATAAGGTGATCAGAGGTATGTGTCTACAGAAAATGTTTTAAAATTTGTTTAGACTTGGTCTAATAAGGTAAAGCGTAGAAAAATGAAATGATTGGACCAAAGTCTTCCCTTAGTTACCACTGGTGCAATTTCATTGCATTCAGTTGGATGATACAAATGTAAGTGAAGGCAAAATTTGGCCCACTGAGTCCATTTCTTAATCTTTTCAGTAGGAGCCATTTCTGTCTAACCCAGAATGCTCATCCTCAAGGATGTTCCAAACTGTGCCCAGTTCACATCATCACATCAGTGCATCTGATGTTAGGTATCTGACTTGAACACATACAATGACATTCATATTCAAGGATGACATTTTATCTTTAGTCTAATCCAGGGATAGTCAATAGACGGACCATAGTCCAAATCTGGACCACAAGACACTTTTCAGTGGACTGTGGGGACAGAGGCGATGCGTGGGTGGGGCATGTGGGGTCACATGCCCCCCCCATTTCTCCTGATGCCTCTGATGGGTACAGTGCTCCCCCTGGCAGTGGTGCTCTCCGTGTGTCTGTATTTCGCATGGAGGGAGCAAAGCAGCTGGCTGAGCTCCTCCCACCCCCAATGGGGCTGCTTCACCTTCCTTGCTGCTGGAGTCCCAGCGTTGCTGCCTGCTTTGCAGACTATCCACTGAGGTGAGTCAGGGGTAGAAAGTAGAGGCAACGCGTGGGACTCCAACAGCAGGGAAGGTGAAACAGTCCCATGTTTGGGGGAGAGGAGGAGCTCAGCCAGCCACCCTGCTTCCTCCGTGTGGCGCATGGACACACGGAGAGTGATGCTGGTAGGGGAAGTGCTACCTCCTCGCTTCTGGGCGTCCCAATAAATGGGGCGGGGGGTGTAACCCCCAGAATCTTCATATGTCTCTCCTCCCTCCCGCCCCCCGCCATAGCTATATGTCGCCTCTGCGTGCAGGCTGAAGCTGAGCTGGGGTTGGAGCCATGCGGAGCTTGTGCTCCAAACGGTCCCTGGAGCCCACTGCTCCACCCCCATGTTCCCCGCCCCCAGAGCTGACCTTATGCCCCCAGCTTCGTGCCTCCATCCCGGAGCCTGCCCACCCACTCCCACCTCATATCCCCAGAGCCCACCCCCCCCGGTCTCGTGCCCCCTGCCCCAGAGCATTTCTCAGAGCCCCCCACCCTGGCTTAAGGTCCTTTCCAGGCCCAGTTCTTTGGGGCCAGTCCCTGGAGCCCTCTCCAGCCCTTCCCTCCTACCCGCTGTCCCAATCGTCCTCTCCCTCCCCAGTCCACCTCCAGTCACCCACCTCTGCCACATCCCAGGCTCCCCCCACGTTCCCAGGGCTACTATTTGGAGTCTCCTTGGTCCTTCCCACTATCTGGAGCCTCCTTCCTGCCCCTCTGCTATCCCAGCCCCCAAAGGCACATCACACCGCTAACTGGATCATAGTTCAGCAACTTCACCTGCTGGGTCTAAGCTCAAAAGTACTCTCACACATTCACACCCTGCTTTGCTGCCTAAATCCTAGCCCATACCTATTCCTCTCCCCTGCCACTTGGCTCGATTGAGGGCATGAAGGGATGTTGGGGGGGGGGGGAGGGTGCAAGGAGCAATGCCAGGTGCCTCAGTCTAGCTCCATGTGTCCCATTTTCAATTAAGGGAAATAAGGTCACCTAACTCTCTGGGCACGGAGCTGGCAGGCAATCAGGCAGCTTGGGGGGCAAAGAGGGGGCAATTGGGAATTAGGGGAGGGAAGCTGGGTTGGGGTCTGGACCTTGACTATATGTTGACCAAGAAATTTGGACCTTGACAAAAAATAGACTACCCTGGTCTAAACCTTTGGGTCTAGCTAAAGCAATATATACTGAATAGTTTATGTAAGGTCACTTACTGTTAAATGGGCTAAGCTTTAACTTTGAAATTCTTAAGGGGATTTGGATGACTCAAGTGATGGATAAAATCCAAACCAGGTAGGGTAACAAAAGTTGTTCAGATTTGATTGGTGTACAGTGATGAATTGGTGGTGTCAGCCCTGTTCCTAGAGGGGAGGTGTTCCCATGATAAAACTGGGATTACATTTGGCCCCTTTGTCAGCAGTCTCAGCAGAAATGCCAACCATAGAATGAATATGGAGAGTGAATTTTGTTCCCACTCCTGTATGTGCCTCTTCCAGGTCGTTCCTCAAGTTCAGTGGTATGGGTCACTGAGAAGTTTGTACTGCTGCTGCCTATGCTGTGGTTGCACTGTGGGATTAGATACATTCATTCTTCAGTGCTGTCATTCTGACACTTTTCATGAGAGCTAAATCCTTATTTAAATTAAACAAAAATAAAAACAAGGGGACGGGCAAGGGGGATTTCATGATATTTGTGAAGCAACAAATTCAGTAGCTGCCAGTGTCAAAAAATAATCTTCACAATAATTCCTAATTTATTGGTTGTGTTTTTTTTACCCTGCACGTCAGCACAAATAAGGCTAATGTTCTTGTATTGCAGGCTGCTGAAGGTCTTTGTCATGTGGAAGCCTGTGCAGTGACATGGTATCGACAGGAAAAGTTAATCTTGTTTGTTGTACCTAAAGACAACTTAGCAAGAGACACTCTTAAGGAACTCCAGAAACATCTCCCAACCTACGCAATCCCTGATGAACTTGTGCTGATAGAAACTTTGCCTTTCACATTGCATGGTAAATGAAGTAATGTTTGACAAGTGCTCTTCAGTGCAGATGCTGCTGTGTGCCTTTTCTGTTTTGTTTAGAAGCTAAATTTGTTGTCTCTTCTTCTTCGCTGAAACTAGACCCCAAAACAGTAGTAGCTGGTTCATGCACTATTACTTATTTTATTGCATTGTGCTCTGATGTGACCCATGGTATTAAGCCAGCACCATAAGCTAGAGCTATGTTCTGCAGCAAATCTGTCTGGCTCTCATTTGTTTTCCATTGCATTCCTCTGTAGTGTTTATTTGACATCCTTAGACTCTCTGGAATTGAATAATAGTAGTCAAAAGCATTTTAAGTTTGAAAATACACACACATGTATTTGTTTGACCTGCTTTTGCTTCCATTGAAGTCAGTGGCAACTGCTTTCAGTTGGGACAGGATGAGGCACTATATGTGGGTGGGTGTCGTATGATACATTTTCAAAGTCCTGCTCCCTTTTATGTGGGTGCAGTTGATTGCTGGTGTAAAAAAAATGAGTGCAATTTTGCCCACAAAGAAATCTAGACTGAGACCTAGATGAACATGTAGCCTATAACAAGAATTTGAAAATACAAAGTCTAAAATGCAGTGAAAAAAAGCTTGTGCTTTTTATTTTGTTTGAAGGCAAAATTGATGTTTCTGAGCTGCGCAAGATTTACAGTAACCATCTAAATTCCAGAAGGCATGACAGTAAGCTGAGCGGAGCAGAGGAATTGTGGGAAAGATTGCAGTATTTATGGAAGGTAGTATTTTAAGCTGCCTTTTTATCATTGTCAGTGGATCATTATACATGTGTCAGGAATTAAACGGTTTTAATAAGTGTGACTAATGCAACCAGAATATTTTTGCTGCATGTACATTATGTTCATTTAGTACTTAAATTTTGCTGCATGTCCAGCCGTTCATTTAGTACTTAAATACAGTTTCTCTGTAACAGCCAGGAGGGAGCCTTTTCCCCCCCACCCCCCATAAACTGAAGTTGCAAACTGTAATGGGCTAAGCTGTTAGTGTATGTAGGGTGAATTACAGCCACATAATCTGTCATCAGTTTCAGAATACTTCTTCCCATGCCAAGCAAGAAAGCCATAAGGGAGGCCAGTAACTGCAGAATCAGAATCAAGCATAAAATTAGCACTGCTGAAATTGACACTTTCCCCCACGACTTGATCAGCCAGCATTTCTCAAAGAGCACCAAAAAGAGCAAATACAATCCTGCAAGGTGCTGAATTCTTTCAGTCCCTGTTGATTTCAGTGGGGGTCTGAGGCACTGACAGGCTCAGACCCTACTTCCCTGTGGCACTGGGACATTGTTCACCTCACAAACTCTGTTCTTCGCTTCTTCTCTAGTCTCTCCTGAGTCTTCCAGATGATTCACCAAGCATTTCCAAAGATTCACTGTTTCTGTACAGTGGTGGAGATTCCCTGAAGTCACTACGGTTTCATGATGAGATTGAGAATTTGGCAGGCAAGGCCATTCCTGGACTCCTGGAAGTTATTCTCAGCAGCTCCATTGCTGAGGTTTACCGACATGTTCTTAAAGCTGTATTCCCAAGTGAGGACCAAATAATGAATCATAACACTGTGAAAAGAAAACTGAATGAAAGCAGTGGAGGGGAATTCCATGGAGAACACACACAACCAAAATCTAGAAGGTACTTTAATGCTGCTGCAGGATTGATTGCATTTATTGCACTAAACCGAGGAAATCGGATGTCGTCGATGACTTCCCCTGAGTCTCTTATGAGACCATATAATGCAGGACAGGCAGGAACAGAGTTAAGACAACAAGCATCTTGTTCATCTGGTGTAACTTCTAATTCAATGAAATATGAAGTGACAGAGAATAAATCTGAAAAGAGCAGAAGCCGTCCAAAAATTGCAAGCAAGACAAATGAAACAGGTACTCATTCTGTAGAACAAGCTCCTTCAGAAATGCCTGAGAAGCTGATATTACATGTAAGATGGAAGTCAAATATGGGCAAATGTGTAGATGCCTCCCCATTAGTTATAATACCAGCCACGGATGATTTATCAGCAACTGTATACGTTGGGTCTCATTCTCACACAATGCAGGCAATTGATTTACACTCAGGAAAAATCAAGTGGGAGAGAATCCTTGGAGATCGTATTGAGTCCTCTGCATGTGCGTCTAAGTGTGGAAACTTCATTATTGTTGGTATGTATTTTAAATGGTTTTCCTTTTTCTTAAATTGTAACCAGATTACACAGCAGCTTATTCAATGTCAAGCAATATGTAGCTGGCATCTCTACTTCCACTAACCCGTGTTCTGTGTCTGTCTAAAATTAAACTGCAGTAAATGGGAACAAAAGAGAAAAGCAGTCTCAATGCCACTATTGAGGGTGGCTGGGCCCTTTAAAGCGAAGTGGATTCCAATTCACTTGTGACAAGTGTAGCTCATCTCCTCAGGGGAGGAGGATGAGTAATAATGAGTGAAGTCATGTAACAGATGGGTCAGGTGGCTGAATCAGGCCTAAGGTAGATAAAGCAAGAGACCTAGAGAGAGAAAGTGGGTGTTTGCAGATTCCTCAGGCAGAAAGAAGGCTCCTGTAGGGCCCTGAGTCAGCAGAGGGGGAGGAGGTCTGTCTGTTGGTCTCTTCCAATCTAGAAAGGAATAATATTGAGAAAAGGAGCAACCATTTGAGGGGAGCTGATCCAAGGTCACAGCTGATAGGAATAAGCACAGCTCCAAGGAGGGGAACTGTGAGGCCCCTCTGTTAGGAGAGGAAAACTTTGGAAACCTAGAGAGACAGATCCGCAGGTGGGAGGAACTGGGCTCAGCTGGGAACTGGGTAGAGGAGCCTGTTTTGTGTTTGAACTCTGAAAGGAATTTTAAAGAGAGGACAGACACTCAGGGAGGAGGGGCTGGTCCCATCTTGAAACTGGGGTGAAGATTCTGTAAGTTTGAGTTCTATTTTGAATGACTCTGTGCAGGACTTAATACACTGGACCATGGGAAGGGAATATCTAAACAGTATGGACTTTTTAAGGGCCCCTCAGCAGCCATGCCAGATCCTGAGCAGGTGTTCAGGAGGCAGTAACCCTATCACAACCATAAAAAATATTAGAAGGGCAACTTATTTAAAGTATTGCAATCAAGTAGGAGTATTATGTATTAATGGATTTATTCTTCTTTTCTTAACTGTACTGTACTAGTACATTGATAATCAATAGGTAAATGTTCCTTTGAAGAATTTAGTTAGAACATAATAATTGAACTGCTTAGAAAAGCATGGGATGATAATTTTTAAAGCTTACCTTAAAGACATTTTAAAAAAATAAGAGGTAGTGCAACCCACCCACCCCCTGGGTGTGATGTTCTGGCACTAAGACCACTTAAAGAGAGATTAATGAGTCTGCTCTATAGCCTTAGTTAAGAGCCATCTGTAAGCTCCAGAGGTCCCAGGTTCAATCCTGCCTGCCGACGACTGTGGTCTGTCGGTGTTACCGTAGAACTTAGTGTATGATACTTCAGAAAGTTAAATCTAGTGCAAAATAATCTTCCTTTTTTTTTTTTTTTTAATTTTAAAAAGCTTTTTTGGGTACTCTGAGCAAAGGTCACTTATACAAGATATTGGCAAATGCACTTTCCACTGCATTGGTGTATGCTGTCTGAATTTTAAAGCAGTTTGTTGTTGGCATGTCAAAATGGCCATAATTGCCTCATAAAGGATTAATGTGTCACCTGTAACTGACCTCCCCATGAAAAATCAGGAGGGTTTTTGTCATCTGCTCAGATGAAAAGAGAGTAATTAAATACTCACTAATGTTATCTATGTGGTGCATGCACACCTGATATGTCTAACGTGTTAAATAGTACAAAGCTTGGATCCTTTGCCTTTTGACTTGACATAAGACGGTGGTGACCAAAGTTTTGGCTGATATTTTGATTGCTGTTGAGCCTGCAGGTAACAAAATTGGGCTGATGTTTTATTATGCCCGAACGTCTCTTGAACTAGAGTTTGGATTTTATTAAACAAAATGGAGGCTCTTTATTATACCCCTCAGTCTCTTTATTGCCAGATGCACTGTTGTTGTTGCCATGTTGGTCCCAGGATATTAGAGAGACAAGGTGGGTGAGGTAATATCTTTTATTGGACCAACTTCTGTTGGTGAGAGAGGCAAGCTTTATGTTTATTGCCAGAAACATAAATGAGAATAAAAGTAATTTCATTAATATGCACAAACTTTTCACTTCCCTTGTCCATATTCAGTAGCTCACCCGTCCTCCAACAAACTTCACAGTAATAGCACAGTAAAAATAGGCATAGCTTTAAAATGACTCAGAAGAAGAGCATTGAGTGCTTAATGTCAAATGCACTTGTGAGGTTTTATTTTCAGCAAGAAGCTTGAATGCAGAAAGTGCTGGGAAATATGTTCGCTCGTGAGTCAATCTATCACCTCCAATCTTTTGATCAGCAATGACGCAGTTAAAACGCTAATCCAAATATCATTACCTGTTTGTTTGTTTTTTCTATTGCACTTTATTTTATCCAGGCTGCTATAATGGTTTTGTGTATGTACTCAGAAGCGATAATGGGGAAATACACTGTATCTTTACCGCAGAAGATGCTGTGAAAAGCTCTGCAGTTGTGCATCCTTCCACTGGACTAGTCTACGTTGGATCGCATGACCAGCATATATATGCTTTGGATATTTATGTAAGAAGTCACCCTGACTAACTTTATGTACATCAAAAGTAAAACATCTGACCCTCTTGAACCATATCTATGGTAACACCAGCTTAAGCTCCATCAGTGTTGGCAATTTTGGGAGCCCTAATGTAAACAGACTGCCAACTGCTTTCATTTAAGCCTTGAGTTAATTAGGCCTGCTTGGAGTAGGGTTAAATGACCGTGATTAAAAGTACTGTTGGCAGTCTGTGGTCTCCCTACATTACACTCCCAGCACTGTCAATGCCAATTCCGAACTATATGGCAAATTACCCTCTATCACTAGTACAGAACTGTGTGGTTAGGGCAAATCTAAAACCTGTACTCCCAGTGAAGGCAACTTGTAATAAACCCACAATGGGTTGAGAGAAGGAAAGTGATGTGGGTGTGTATTACGTATTTCTTAGCTGAGTTTCCAATATTTAGCCCTGTGAAAGAAGAAACTGCCCTGAGCAATATGGGTTTCTTTGATTGCTGGCAAATTATAATCTTCACTTAAGTAGTATTTTCCAAGTAAACTTGCTGTTGATAAAACTTTGACGTCCGAGTCCTTGCAAATAACATAATGAACTTTAACTCTCAGTTATCAGATTGTATAGCTTTTTATATACTTTTTCTTGGATTGACAGAAAGAGGAACGTGTCTGGAAGCTGCACTGTGAAGGTGGAGCTGTGTTTTCATCTCCATATCTAAGTATCTTGCCAGATCACCTGTATATTGCTACTCTAGGAGGACTTTTATTGGCTGTAAATCCAGTATGTACCTTCCTTGCTATCTCTGGGCCAGATCTTGAATCCTTATTCAGCCAAAACATGCTCTGAAGTCAGTAGAAGTTTTGCTTCAGTAAGCACTGCAAGGTCATACTTTCTAATAACAATCTTTTTCATCCAGGGATCTCACTGCATTTCAAAAGAGAGCAGTATTATCTTGATTTTACAGATGGGGAATCTGAGGTGCAGAGAGACGAAGACTTAAATTCACACAAGGACTCTGTGAACCTCCTAACTTGGAGGTGCTCTACCTCCCAGTGGGATTCTCAGTCCCAAGTTAGTTGCCCAGGTTCCCTACACAATGTGTGGGGAGAGTCAGGTGCCTAAGAAAGAGATTCATGGAAGCTAGCGGGGGCTGCTTAACTTAACCAGTAGGAGATGCTGAGGAGAGGCATGTGGCCTGAGCACTGCCTTTCAAAGGTATTTCTGTGTCTAAGGCTTTGTCTACATTGGCAAAACTTTTGTCGTTCACAGGTGTTTTAAAAAAACAACAACCACACACCCTCACACACACCCCAAAAGACAAATGTTTTGTCTACGACAAGCACTGATGTGAATAGCACTTTGTTGGCGGGAGTGCTCTCCTGTTGACAACACTAATGCTGCTCATTATGGGTGGGAGTTTTTTGTCGGCAGGAAAGCTCTCTCATGCTGACAAACAGCGGCTACACTGCGCAGTTTTTAGCAGCATGGCTGTAGCTGCACAGCCGTGTTGCTAAAAGCTGTTCTAGGTATTAAGTTGGAGTAATCTCTGCAGAGTAGGTCTGCTATTGCTCTGCCGCTTGGGGAACTGAATTCTCTTTTCTTGTGGCTATTCCCAGGGCCCAGCCCAGTTACTAGGAAGAAGATTTGCCCAGTAGTTTTGTGCAGCTTTCTACAATCACATTAAATGCCATGTCTTGTGCTTTATCATTCACAGGATACGGGTAATAAGATCTGGAAAAGTTCCTGTGGAAAACCCCTCTTCTCCTCTCCTCACTGCAATGAGCAGTATGTGTGCATTGGATGTGTGGATGGGAATGTGTACTGTTTTAGCCACTCAGGAGAAAAGGTGAAAAACTATCACTATTAGATTATTCGACTTTCTTACATCACAAACTCTTGCTTTGATTTATCTTTTAGTAATAAATCGCAGTTTTATAAAATTGTTCTGAGGATTTCAGTGGTTAACATATATTAACACTTACACCAGCCAGGTAAAATACGTATCAGTAGGTACCCATTTTACAGAAAGGTAAATTCTAACAGAGAGAGGTAAAGCAGTTTGCCAAAGGCTATCCAGCAAATCAGTGGCAGGGTTGGAAATAAAACCCAAAATACCAATCTCTCCCCAGCCATCCCTCCATTCCTAATGCAGAGGTAAAAATCCTGAGCATCTCAGTTGAATTCTAACCATTTAATTTGGGAGGGGAGGATGAGAGGGATGTCAGGTGGTGACATTTTTGGTTTGACACTTTTGTTAGCAGATGCCAGGGATACACACAGCAGAGTTGAAAGCAAGAGTTGCTTTCAAGTCCCATCCCTATCTTTCAGATTTGTTTTATAAAGGTACTGACTGGAATTAAGGTTTCACTGACATGCTTATCAAGGTGTCAAACAAAATGCTGGTGTCATGGCAGAGGTACCTGTGTAAGTGTGTGTGTGTGTGTGTGTGTGTGTGTGTGTGTCTTGGTCTCATTCTTAGAATCTTGGATGTGATGGTAAGGTTTATTTTCTCAGAGATGTGCAAGATTTTGCATCTCTGGTTTTAAGTTTTGTTGTTGAAACTGTCGTTTGTTTGCCTGGGCACAGTCATAGGGTACTTAATTCACAAGTGTTGTCCATAGTAAAAATTGTCACTGATAAAATCATAGAATCATAGGACTGGAAGGGACCTCGAGAGGTCATTTAGTTCAGTCCCTTGCACTCATGGCAGGACTAAATATTATCTAGACCATGCCTGAGAGGTATTTGTCTAACCTGCTCTTAAAAAAACTCCAATGATGGAGATTCCACAACCTCCCTAGGCAACTTATTCCAGTGCTTAACCACCCTGACAATCAGGAAGCTTTTCCTAATGTCCAACCTAAACCACCCTTGCTGCAATTGCTTCTTGTTCTATCCTCAGAGGTTAAGAAGAACAATTTTTCTCCCTCCTCTTTGTAACAATCTTTTATGTAGTTGAAAACTGTTATGTCCCCTCTCAGTCTTTTCTTCTCCAGACTACACAAACCCAATTTTTTCAATCTTCCCTCATAGGTCATGTTTTCTAGACCTTTAATCATTCTTGTTGCTCTTCTCCGGACTTTCTCCAATTTGTCCACATCTTTCCTGAAATGTGGCACCCAGAACTGGACACTGTGCTTCAGTTGAGGCCTAATCAGCACTGAGTAGAATGGAAGAATTACTTCTTGTGTCTTGCTTACATCATGCCTGCTAATACATCCCAGAATGATGTTTGCTTTACTGTTGACTCATATTTAGCTTGTGATCCACTATGACCCCCAGATCCCTTTCCGCAGTATTCCTTTGTAGGCAGACATTTCCCATTTTGTATGTGTGCAACTGATTGTTCCTTCCTAAGTGGAGTACTTTGCATTTGTCCTTCCTGCATGTCATTCTATTTACTTCAGACCATTTCTCCAGTTTGTCCAGATCATTTTGAATTTTAATCCTATCCTCCAAAGGACTTGCAACCCCTCCCAGTTTGTATCATCAGTAAACTTTATAAGTGTACTCTGTGCCATTTATCTAAATAATTGATGAAGATATTGAACAGAACCGGATCAGGAACTGATCCCTGTGGAACCCCTCTCAATATGCCTTTCCAGCTTGTCTGTGAACCACTGATAACTACTCTCTGAGAACAAGATATATCACATCTACTGCTTTCCCGTTATGCTATTAGGTTGGTTTCACACAATTTGTTCTTGTCACATCCATGCTGACTGTTACTTATTACTAAAGCTGCGAGTTTGTTATGGATTCCGTGACTTTCTGGGATCACCATGACTTCTGCTATAATGGTCCATGTTCCCCCTCAGATTCTGACCCTTCTCTCAGGTCTCCATGTTTTGGACTTAACAGTGGGCTTTTGTCACCTGCCCCCATCGAACCAAGTTTAAACCCCTCCTCACTAGATTAGCCAATCTGTATCCAAATATGCTCTTCTCCTTCCTCCTGTCTCTGCTTAGCAGTCCTTCTTCCCAGAACAGCATCCCGTAGTCAAGGAATCTAAAGCCCTCCTGGCGACACCATCCTCACAGCCAGGCATTCATCTCCAGGATGCAACTGTCTCTGCCTGAGCCCCTACCCTTGACCGGAAGGATCAGAGAGAACTGTGCCACCAACTCCTTCACCCTTACTGCCAGAGCCTTGTAGTCACTTCTCATCTTCTCAGGGTCATACCTTGCAGTATCATTGGTACCCACATGGATGACTAGCATGGGGTAGTAGTCAGAAGGCTGGATGATCCTTGACAGTCCCTTCCATAACATCTCGGATATGGGCCCCTGGCAGGCAGCATACCTCCCGGGATGCCATGTCAGGTTGACAGATGGGTGCCTCCGTCCCTCTCAGAAGAGGGTCACCAACCACCACTACCCGACGTTTCCTCCTGGGAGTGGTGGCTGTGATCTTCACAGCTTGGGGGGTACATGGCTTCTCCTTCTCCACCTTTGCAGGTGATTCCTCGTTGCCAGGGCAGCATAATGGTTCTTCGTCACTGGTGGGAGTAGTGGGGGAGCACTGCCTGCTGCAACAAGTAACCAGCAGCCAGTGTCCTCCCTTTGAAAAAGCCATATCCTCCTCTCCTGGTGGCATGACAGCAGCCCTCTCTAACTGGATAGCTTTCCCAGCCTTGGATGTCTGATGTTCTAAAACAGTGATGCTAGGACTCCTCCCCCCCACTTCATTGGCATGCAGGGATCTTTATGTAGGTGATTCTTGGAACTCCCACAAGATTGGATTTGTTACACTACACCAATACAATGAGGAAAGGGGATGTGGGGGGACACCTCTACTGTAATGGCCTTGAGGTACTTACTGTGTTGCCTGTTTAGCCTCTTTTTAGTAGAGCCTCCACATAGGTGAAATAATTTACAGGAAACGAGAGGGAAAAGGTGGTTGAGATAATATCTTTTGTTGGTGAGAGAGACAAGCTTTCAAGCTTACTCAGAGCTCTTCTTCAGTTCAGCTCTGTGTAAGCTTGAAAGTTTGTCTCTTACCAACAGAAGTTGGTCCAATAAAAGATATTACCTCACCCACCTTTTCTCTGGAATATCCTGGGACCAACATGGCTACAACAACACTGCATTACAGGAAACTATCATGTGAGTGCCTGCCTACTGAATTTATGTGTGGAGCTTAGCTCATGAATGTTGCAAGTATTTTCTAGCCATGTATTATATACTGTACACCATATGCCAGAATCCAGATGATGCAGTATATTTGTCCTCTCTGTCAACAACTTGTCCCTAAAGATTAAATAGATGTGTCATTGGTAACCTGAACAACCCGTAATAATGGATTATTTTTTTAATACTGTTCTGTAGGTTTGGCAGTTTTCCACCAGTGGACCAGTCTTTTCATCCCCATGTATCTCAAGTTTAACTAAGCAAGAAATATATTTTGGTTCCCATGACCGCTTTATCTACTGCTGTAATATGGAAGGTAATTTACTGTGGAAATTTAAAACCACTTCAAGTGTATATGCAACTCCCTTTATTTTCCATAGTCATGACTTGGAGAGTGAAACGCTGCTGGCAGCAACATCCACAGATGGCACAGTGTGGGTCCTGAATGCTAAGACTGGATTGGTAACAGGTGTCAATAAACTTCCAGGAGAAGTATTCTCTTCCCCTGTAGTATGTGGATCAAGGCTCGTTGTTGGCTGTAGAAATGATTACGTTTATTGCCTAGATTTGTGTATCGCTGAAGAAACAGCTACTAGGATGTGTTAATCTGCTTTATCTCTAGTGTTTACACTTGGACATTAAGAACATCCTTTAATTGTACTTTAAAGCACCCTGGCCTGTAGGTGCTGCTCTTGGCCCATTCTACTTTTGTAAAATGTATCATGTTTGCTTTGCAGACTTTGTTAGTTAACAATTTTGCACCAACAGGCATGTCTATGCTGCAATAAAAGATGTGTGGCAGTGAGTCTCAGAGCTTGGATCAACTGACTTGGACTTGTGCTGTGGGGCTAAAAAGAGCTCTTTTTAGTCCAGTAGCGGGAGCTCGAGTCAGTTGACCCTGGGCTCTGAGACTCGCTGCCGCTGATTGTTTGTTGCAGAGTCAATGTACCCATTGTCTTGTCTGGACTAGGAAAAATGTGTGGTTTTCTTTTAAAATTTTGCCTATGTGCTGTTTAAAACATGGTAGTGCTTAGTGGCAACAGTGTGTAATACTTTTTAAAAATGATACGTGGTCATGGACAACAGTAAACTCCCCCCAATCATGACCTCTGGACACATTTTTAAGGTGTTAGCTAGCACCAATGTTCACCTAGTGTAGACACTAACATGTTTTCAAAGTCAAGCTATTTTCCTAATCAAGAGAGGGCACGTGACTTAATGATTGCTCAGCATCATGTGTCTGATTTAAGCTGAATTTTGGTGAAAAATAAATGTGTTCACTCTGACATAACTGTTTCTGGCAATTCATATTGAATTTTGTGCCATATGTCATGTCTAGCATGGAAATTTGCTTGTCTGTTTGGTCTCAAGATTTCCAGTATTTGGTTTGGCAATTTAGTCTTTTTATTGAATGTATTAACATATTTTGTAAATAGATAACTGTATCTCAGTGTGCCTACTGCACATGCATAGACTGAGGTGCTCTGCCCCTCCAAGCACCTTTGCCTTGAGGTTGCTATCTGTTGCGGGGAATCCTTCAGTGCTGATTATTCTATCCTATATAGGATTTTAAAATGCGTTCGGGGGATGCAGCAGTGCCTGGGCTAGCCCCGCGGGGGGGCAGGGAGGGAGTGCCACCCAGTTCTGCTCTGTCCCCAGCCTCAGGCCACAGCTCCACCCCTGGCCCCGCTCTCAGCTCTGACTCGGAGGGGAAAGGTGGCAGACAGGTAAGGGGGGGACAAGAAGTGGGAAGTTTGGGGACCACTGCTTTACAACTTAATCTTTTTACGATATCTAGGGAAGCTGACCTAACTTGCAAGAATAAACTGAATCTTCATTTTTACACAGTGATCTATGTCCATTAGTAAATGCTTAGCCCAAAAATAGTTGATCTGAACATTGTGAAGTTTACACTGGAACCCATTCCAAAATTATATGATTGTTATAAGCCCTTTTAAGCCCATGTTTGAGTTTAAACACAGGAATAGTCTTATAGATATCAGTGGGTATGTCTACATAGCATTTTGGAGCAAGCCCTAGCCTGGGTCAACAGACTCTGCCTAGAGGGGCTTGCAGTAACACTCTAAAAATAGCTGTGTAGACATTTTTGATCTAAGCCAGGCATGGCCAAACAGCAACTCGTGAGCCACGTGGCTTTTTTAGCATTAGTATGGCGTGCTGGGGCTCGGGCTTTTAGCCCTGCAGGAGGTGCCCAGACTCAGGGCTTCAGCTACACATGCACATTATAACAGGAAATTGCATCACGCAGGGCTGTGCGGACCTTGTGTGCTTGGGATATCCCTGCTTTCTGCACAAAGTCTGTGTTTACTGTTAAGTCGGATTTCAATAGTTCTCTGAGTGATGATCTCACTGGATTCCAACCGTCGGATGCACATGCACCCCATGCGCTGGAGCCAGAACTGTTCATAGTAGTGTGTGTTGACCTGCATGTGAGTCGTACATCAACTGTGTGACACATCCGAGGCTTTAAGAGGCCATGCAGATCCAGTTCCCTCTTACTGCCACATGGCCAGAGACAGAACCTCTGTTTCTTGGTGCTCTTAGCTTGCACCTCTTTTTCCTTGTACTTAGTTTTTTGTTGGTTTTTTCCCGCCCTTTAGTTGTAGTTAAAACTCCGATTTTGTCATGGTAATTTTTAGTAAAAGTCAGACAGGTCACGGGCAATAACCAAAAATTCAAGGAAGCCTGTGACCTGTCTATGACTTTTATTAAAAATGGTGATGGGGGGGGAGGAGGAGACAAGCTCACAGCAGTTGGGAGCTGCGGGTCCCCACTGCCCGTGGAGGCTCGGAGCTCCAGGACTGCAGGGAGTTGCTTGGCGCTCCAGGAGCTACCTGCTGCCCATGGTGGCTTGGCGCTCCGGGGGCCGCCTGCTGTGGCTCAGCACTCCAGTGGCTTGGCGCTCCGGGCAGGCATCTGGGCGCTGCAGGGCCCCCCACTGCCCGTGGGGACTGGGCGCTGTGGGAGACGCCCCATCCCCATGCCACATCTGCGAGTTGCAGGACCCCTGCACCTGAGATCACTGGTGCCCCCCACTAGCTGACAGCTCCAACCCTGCAGCCCCTAGGGCTGAAGCAGAAAATGTCACAGAGATCTCTGGAGTCACAGATTCTGTGACCTCCGTGACATAATCATAGTCTTAGTTGTAAAGTTAGTTGTCCTTTCAGATAATTTGTTAGTTGTTGCCATTTTGGACTTTTCTTCCCTTCACGGGACTCTTCCCCAGTGCAGGGTCTATGCCCCAGCAAGCTGGGTTTAAGTACTGTGCTTCGCGCCCTTGCGCCTTCTCTGTGAGTGACGAGCACCAACCTTGCCTCCTGCTTGGGTAAAGCTCATATCACTGCTCCATTTGCAGCTTGCTCCCACCTTGGACTCTGTAAGCTTGGGAGCTTCGCCTCTGTAAGCTCCTCATGGAAGAGGTGATGCAGCCACGTGCACCTTTGGATCCAGCACTGAGGGGATCTGTCGGAGGGCCGAGCACTTCTCCCAGTACTTCCTGCCTGGCGCTAGCGGCACTGCTGCCTCTGCCCAAATCCCACCGTGTGCGCAAGAAGCACAGTCATGGGCAAAGGGCGGCTCACCAATGGGGACCACCCCTAAACGCAACATTGCCTCCCTGAGTCGTGCCAAGTCGTGCATCGACTCAGAGGCACCCACTCCAAAGAAGCCTCGTTGAGAGCATAAATCCAAACATCGCACTCTGCTGGAAGTTTTATACGTAAGAGTTAACCCTATGTTAATTTTGTGGATGACAGTGACATGTTCAAATTGTAAGAATTGCATGAGGAAGAAAACCGAAGTTTTAAGCCAGAATAGGAGGAAGATTTTACATTCACTGTTAAAGGTGGCAAGCCCCTGTGCCTTATCCGCAATGCATTGCTCGCTACAAAGTGAGCAACTTGAAACTTCACTACTAAACGAATCACAATAACTTTTCATCTAAATATACACCTGAAAAAGAATTAAGGAAAAACAAGTTAACCCCATTAAAATTACACCTCAACAGACACTACTTTCGGCATTCAGTAAGGAAGCTGACATAATGACTGAAGCTAGTTTTGTTATGTCATGGAATATCGCTCATGCCAACTGTCCATATTGTGATGGATAATTTAAGAAGAATATTGCAGAAGTGGTTGCAATTTTAGATCCAAATAACACAAGACTTCAACGACTAATAAAGGAAATTCCAATTTTGTGCCACATTATGAGATCTCCCAGATCAGTGCTGATGTTGCAAGCAAGATGCAAAATGATCTAAAGAATTCTCTAGCATTCAGGCTAGCTGTGGACAAATCCACAGATATACAAGATAAACCACATCTAGCTGTATTTGTTTGCTGTATTTCCGCGGATATAATTGTGAGAGAAGAAATGTTGGACTTAGTGGCGCTAAAAGAAACAACCTGTGGGATTGGCATAAAGAACGCACTTGACGCAGCATTGACAAATGCTGCTGTATCGCTGGATAAACTAGTGAGTGTTTCAATGGATTGGGCACCTGAAACTATGTGGGGGGGAAGGGCGGGAAAGTAGGCCTTATTGGACTCTTGAAAAGCGATCCCAAATTTCCGTAGTTTCTCCCTGTTCATTGCATGAACATCATGAACATCTCACAAGCAGATACTTGAAGTACGAAAATGTTACGAAAATGGGCCTAGAAATTGTCAATTTCATCTGCTCGACTAGGAAGACTCATCAAGAGTTCAAAGATTTAATTGAAGAGCCAGCTCTTCAAGACAAACCTAACGATGTATCTTTCTACTGCATTGTGAGGTGGTTATCAACCAGCAATGTCTTAAATAGGTTTGTGGAACTGTTGGAGCCTATCAGTGCTTTCCTTGAAGAAAAGTCCTGTCTACAACTGAAAGATGGGCAATGGATGCAGGATCTGATGTTTTTCATTGATATTATGCAGCATCTACAAACTCTCGACTTGGCACTCCAAAGGAAGGATAAGATTATTTCTGACCTTATTCAGACAGTCTTCAGCTTCCAAAATAAGTTGAAGCTTCTGCAAAGAGACATGATGTCAAGAGACTTCAACCACTTTCCCCATCTCAAGAGTAGGGTAAACACATTCCCTGAAATTGAAGTAGAAGATCACAAACTTGAGGAATACAGAGGTAAATTACAAGGACTGCTTGATGACTTTCAGGCTAGGTTTAAAGATGTGCAGAAGCTGAGATCCTGCTTTGCCTTTTTTGTAAACTCATTCATGTTTGATGTGATCACCAATGGCTGTCTGATTCTCAAAACCATGGACATAGAAACATCTACTCTAGAAATAGAACTGTTGGAACTCTAGGAGGACCAGGCTCTAAAGATGATGCATACACCAGTCTACAATTGAGTTCTGGAAGCAAGTGCCAGGAATGACGTATCCTCAACTCAAGAAGATTAGTGTGCACCTCATTTCAATTTTCGGCACTACATGCTGCTGTGAATCGCTGTACTCTATGATGAAGTTCATAAAATCGAAACGTGCAGTTCTTACAACGTAGCATATGACCGACCTCCTCCGTACCGCCTTGACAGCATATCAACTGGATTTCCAAAGACTTGCGTCCAGGATGGAAACCCACAAGGCTTCTAGCTCTCGCAGTAATTACTGTATCATGGCTAAGTAGGATGCTAATATTGGTAAAAATGCATGTGTAAAGGTTGTGCATGTCTTATGGCTCTCAAACTTCTGAAGATTATCGTATGTGGCTCAGAGGGTCAGTAAGTTTGGCCATCCCAATCTAAGCGATAGGAGTTATTCATCCCCAAACACCTTCCTTTGACTAACTGGCAACTTCCATTAATGTTCTCAGGAATCTTATAAATTAAGGGTGGAACTCTGCTGTTTAGCTGAAATGAAATCAGTGGGAGTTACATGCCCAAATTTCTTTGTAGATCCCACCTTAAGTCTACAGACACTGTGCTGGAATTTACCTTATGCTATGACTGATCCTTTAAGATGCTTCAACTCCCATATTCCCAATATATTTTTCTGTAGCTAAGGGTGCTCAGGTTGTTTCTAATTCTAAGCCTGTTCTCCAATGTGTTTGCAACCCCTTCCAGCCTGGTGTTATTTTATAAGTACTTTCCACTGCATTGTCCAAGTCATTAATGAAAATATTGAATAGTAACAGACCCAGGACTGACCCCCGACTGATCACACTAGATTCACCCTCCCAGTGGGACAGTGAACAATTAACACCATTAATTTGGGCTTGAATAGGGTCTGGGAATGGCTAGCTCACTAAAAAAGCAATTTTCCCTCTCTTGGTATTGACACTTCCTCATCAGTTATTGAGAGTGGACCACATCTATCCTGACTGAATTGGCCTTGTTAACACTGGTTCTTGACTTGTAAGGTAACTCCCTTCTATTCACATGTCAGTATATTTATGCCTGCATCTGTAATTTTCACTCCATGCATTTGAAGAAGTGGGGTTTTTTTACCCACGAAAGCTTATGCCCAAATAAATCTTTTTAGTCTTTAAGGTGCCACTGGACTCCTTGTTGGTTCAGTAAACCATTGTAGTCAAAAGCATAATTATCAATCTTTCAACCAGTTGTTGTGCACCCACTTTGTAGTAGTTTAATCTAGACCACATTTCTCATTTGCTTATGAGAATGTCATATGGGACTATCAAAAGCCTTACTAAAATCAAGATACGTCACTGCTACTGCTTCCCCTCCCCCACCCCTCCATCCACTAGGCCAGTGACCCTGTCAAAGAAGGAAATTAGATTGGTTTGGGATGACTGGTTCTTGACAAGTCCATGTTGGCTATTCCTTATAAGCCTATTAGCCTTTAGGGGCTTACAAATTGATTGATAATCTGTTCCAGTATCTTTCCAGGTATTGAAGTTAGGCTGACTGGTCTATAATTTCCTGGGTCGTCTTTGTTCTTTTTAAAGATATTTACTTTGTTTACCCTTCTCCAGTCCTCTGGGATTTCACTCATCCTCCATGTGTTCTTGAAGATTAATTGTTCTGAGATTGCTTCAGCTAGTTCCTTAAGTACCATGGGATGAATTTCATCAGGGACTGCCAACTTGAATACATCTAACACATTCAATTTCCTGACAAGCTACAAGGAGAGTAGGTAAGCTTGCTTTTGTAGCTTGACAAAGATTTGAAACATTACTTACTACTTAGCAATGGTATTGTAATGCATGGGGCAATAACCCATTTAAAAAAGTTAGACAGCCATTTTTGTATTAAGTATTTACTAATTGCCTTGGATTATTGAGTAAAACTCAAGACTCAGTTCACACATGTCCAGATGTGAAGACATTTAGCTTGGTGACTTTTGAAGCTCCTGCGGGAACAATTAAAATGGTGCTGTTGAAATGAATTTTGTATTGTCATTTTTTCCCAGTTCAGTAACACACAGCAGTGATGTGAATTTGTTGAATCTAAATTTGCAATGTCTATCAATGACAAAAGCTTCATTTTAAACTCAGGAACCATCTTTTTTGTTACAAAAACAACAGTTGTAGATTTTTTTTATTGAAATAGAACAACTTTTTCCAATAATAGGACCATTTACATTAAAATCTGACCACCAAAATATGAAAATAAAATAGAAATTAACTAATGTATCTCTTCATCATAGGTCTTGTTACACAATTTTATTGTTGATAAAAACACATAGCATGACACCTGTAGCACTAAAAATTCTATTTATAAATAAATCTGACCTATACCATTAACAGAAGGAGACCGTGAATGCATACATCATCTGATCATTTTGACTGGATTATAATTTTATAGGAATTAAAATGACATTAGTATAAGAAACAATTGCACTTTAAAACATTTGAAAAATTAAAAAAGTACAGAAAACAAAAACCTCACAATTATTAATTTTGTACATTGAACATTGAGGTTAATCATATATAACCTGTGCAGAAGAAATGGTATTTTGTGTTTATAAATTACAAAAAAATTGAGACCTTCTACATAGTGGTTTATTCAGTTTTTAAAACATTTTTGCTGCTTTGAATAAATTCAGTAGTAACAATTTTTTACTTTACAGAATTCTGACAATTTGTTCAGAAGACACAACAAAGCTAAAGCAAAGTAACAATTCACAGGTGTTTAGTGCAAATTTCTGTATTGATGTTACATGAAATGTCAGTGTTGAACATGTAGACTTTAGAAGTATTTCCAAGCAAGTACTGTACATACTGAGTGCAGTTTTTAGTATACTAGATACCCTACACTTGTAAAGACTCTGCTTTGAAACTTTAGATTACAACCATCCTTAATCAATTCAAACTGTTTGTGTGCTATAAATGTGTCTAGTGTTGTTTTGGTAGGTCAGTTCATTTTGTCATGCACAATAGCACCTACTTTTTGCTCTATAAATCATTAAACATGCTTTTCATTTCTTTGATCCTGACTATTTTTTTCTCTACCTTTGTGGTTGGCCTGTTCTCCTGCTCCCACCAACCTCCTGCATCTCCTTCCCGACCCCCCCCCACCACCACCTGCATCCAAAATCCTGGTGATGGATTATAGTTTAGAGTTATAATTACAAGAACAACTCTTTTGCACACTTCAAAACCCAGATATGGTATAAATGTACATTAAGTGCTACTTTATGGACTAATTAAACACACAAATATTATGGGCCAAATCCCCCCTTCAGATAATCTCACAGCGCTCCCATTGAAGTCCATAGGAGTTGTGTGCAGGTACCAGAGAGCTCACTTGTCCCTCTGTGTATAAAATTTTTAAATACTTAATGTGTTAGGAACAAGGGTCAAGATTTTAAATGTTCTAGTTTAAATATGAAACAGAGTGGAACACTGATTGTGCAACAGCCACAAGAACAAACCTATTTTGAGCTGCACCTCTAGTGAAGCTCATGTGTCTTTTGTGTTTGTGCTATTTTAACTGTGCTGCTTAACCTTTGTTTCCTACATAGGATGCAGTCTATTCAATAACAACTTTTGCTGACTAGCGTTTTTTCAGTTCTTAGAACAAGGAGGACAGTACAGGGTTCATTGTTTTCTGCTTTATTTACACTGTGTTCCCCTCCTTGTGTGATGTACAGCAATTTGGCTAAAGAAAAGTAATAATATGAAGTTATCAGATACATTATGCTGTAGTAATGCAATTTCTCCTCGCTTCTTATTGAAATGCCTCCTCTTAAAATGCTGTAGACTTAGCTTATGACTCACAAGAAAACACATGTTTAAACAGGGGAGGATTTGCAGCAATATGCAAAGTTCATTGAAAACACAGGAATTTTTTTTAGGAAGATGAAGCTTGCTTTTTGTTGATGTACTTACTATGTGTAAAAAGCCATTTTTTAAAAAAAAGCATAACTTCCTGGGTAGAAAACTTAAGGATGCTAATATTTTTTTATTACATTTTAAAGACTACTTAAAAAAAAAGTGGAAATGTTTTTTAATCTTTAACTGCATGGAGAACATTTTTTTTTAATAAAGTTCAGCTGTAACAACTGCTTCCTCCCACCCCCCCAAGGAAGTAAATTTTTTACTCAATTTTACAGCTGGGTTGTCCAGACAAATCGTTTACCTTCCTTATACTAAAGTCACTCAGGGAACAACCTTAGCAAGAATTAGAAGTCAGAACCCATTTTATTCTTTGTTCAGGAAACTGAATTTTAAATAAGTTTTTAAGTTACCACCTTGTCATGAGGATCCCAGGGTCTTGGTTTTCTGATTTTAAGCTTTTAGGCCCCAAACCTGCAAATATTTACACATGAATAACTTTAAACGTGTCAGCAGTCCCTTTGAACTCAAGGAGACTCCTTAGGTATGTAAAGCTACTCATGGACACATATTTGTAGGAATAGGATCCTAGGCATCCATGTGCTCAGAGCACACTTGCAATCTAATAATTGACATTGCCTCTGAGTGAACAGGAGAAACCCTTTGGATCCCTGCTCCATGACTTTTTGTTTGGTTGCCCTATGAATATGTTAACTAGAATGATGGACAGATCATTCCCTCTTTTTGAGGAGGGAGGTACAGCGATTGTGTTGAGTCCCCCAGCATGAAAGACAATAATGCCTTAGTAATTGGATGCTACCACTTCATTTGCAGGTGGGAAGAAGTCTCCCAAAATGCCTTAGAGAGGTTTTCAAATTGCAAATAAACTGCATCAAACCTTGAGTTCAAAAGCGACCATTGGGGCTAAGACAAGGGCACATTCATTTTTTGTATTAGAGTGGCTAGAATCTTTTCGTTGTCTGCATGGAGACTAGAGATCCAAAACCTCAGACTCAAATGCTAACAAAATTTTAAAGAGCTTTTGATCTGAAGTTTTGGCCTCTCTTTTTTTATACTGGGCAAAACCAAAATCTCACATTTGAGCAGCCCTGAATTTTGAGAAATTGGATCTGAACTGTATGCCTGGGCCCACTCTCTACCTAGTTTTTCAAAGCAAAAGGATCTATGATGTGAGCACACACTATAGTGAGCTAGAGCAAAATGGTGATCAGTTAGGTTTTTAATCCTTCAGGAAATGCATTTAAATTTTGTTCAGTTTATTTTGTCATGTGTAAAAAGTTGAATCAATAAAAAGGAGAAAACAACTAAGAAACAAATGTAAAGAGCAAAAAGGTTACAGTTTACTTAATGATCTGCGGACAGTCACTCCAGGCTTTTGCTTTCCTCTTGGCTAGGGCCAGCCAGGCTGGTTCTGTTGACACAGGGTTAGCATCAGGAGTAGAGAATCTCTTCGTAACCTCTTTTGCTAAAGGAGTTGATGGAACAGAATCTGAAATCTCCACTGTTTATTGATTTGGGAGAGGGAAAAAAAAAAACAGATAAAACATGCTACATCGTAGAATAAGGGAGAACTATGAACTTTGCTGTGAATCTGTTCACAAAATGTATAGGTAATATCTTTAAAACTATAGTTCAGTCTTCCTTTTTTAACCTTCCGTATATGTTGAAAACCAAATTAATTTGGCTCAGATTTATAGATGAAAAAAATTAGTCATTTAAAATTGGACTAACCTACACATTTGAATGTGGTTCTACGCCGAAAAGTAACTCAGTGAACATGGAATGTTAGGACACTATTTTTACAGTCTCAGAGCAAATTTTCTCAGTTTACAAGTACAAATGCTGTTTTTAATCTTGTTGTCAATCCTGGAACCTCCCACCCAAAACCTGACAATCAAGCTAAATTCTTTCCTCCTTATGTATAAGCAGTAACCAAGTTTCTACAGGCACAGGTCTGCTCTCTTATACATATGCCACCCCACTGTCTCCAAATTATGCCCTCAGTGACACCTGGGCAAATCAAGGTCAGTACATTTACACAGAATAATGTAGCTCTGCAGTTTCTACTTAGTTATCAATTCTGATGTTACTGTGTAAGTAGGAATAGAATCCAGCTTCCCTTCCCATAGCTGCTTGTTTGCAAGCTTCACAAGTACCAAAACCATTTATTACTAAAATAAGCAGATCTCTCTGAATATATACAAGTGGTGAAAAATTGCCTTTTACAGTCACTTTTCAGAGCAGAACCGCATGAAGTATAATGCAGGGATCAGCTGACAGCATTATTAAATACTATAGTGATGGATGCTATGAAAAAACCCTTAAATAGACAGGCCTTTTGCAAGTCTATTATTCTCTGAAAGAGGGACAATCTCTGATTTACCCCCCAATTATTTTATGACTAGAAATTTTAGAATAAATTTCCTTGATCAAGGGATTAACCCAAAGCCTGTTGAATTCAATGGGCTTTGGCTAAGGCCTTAATAGCTTGGGAGTATGTGTAATTCCATGGGCAAGTTAATGATAGAAAGGTAAGGGAGGTGTCATTTGAGTCAAAAAAAAAATCTACAGAATCATAATTTCAATTACGCCACCCTCTGTGGTGTGGCAGAGGGGACTTGCTGCCTGCTCCAGTTCCCGGTACTCTGGATGGTGGAAATGTTTATAATCCAGCGTCATTGAAATGGGAGACAGGGCTTTTGAATGATACCCATGAATGCAATGGGATCAGACATGACAAACCTAGAACAATTATGTAAATATATGTTTGAGAAAATGTTTAAAAATCAACTTTTTTTTTAAATTATACTTTAAACAGAGGCATGTCAAACATGCAGCCTTCACAAAATTAAATTGTGGCCCTCAACTGACAGTGTTCTATTATCAGTTAATGCTGAGAAAATTACCTGATTAATTTTTTTAATGTTACAGATTACTAATATTGGAAGGTTTCAGAGTAGCAGCCGTGTAAAAGTAGAAGGAATGCTTCAAGTTGATTTGTCATCATTGGCAATAATCAATACCACTTTTGTTCATTAGGCCAAAAGACTTGTAATGAGGCCCTGGTTAAGATATCAGCATCCAGCCAGAAAACACTGGAATCCATCTGAAAACAGTATGCACATACTTAAATTACTTTGATTAATTATGTAATGTAATGCATGTTATGTATTACAAAAGACTTGATCATTTTTAGGTATCAATGGAGAGGTGAAGAGTACCAGTAGCTGAATCTTTGGAGAATACCACTGAAGAGGACCTGGTTAAAACACCACACTCAGTGGCACTTTACCTGCTATAAGAAGTGCACCCAATAAACTGAATTTGGCAAGGCTGAAATGGAGGTACATCAACCATCAGAAAAAAGCTGAAGCTGCTGGGACAAGTGCTGGGTGTGGGCAAGAATTGCCTTATATTGAGAAGAACACCATCTTCTTCTGACCTAAACTGAAAGCACAAAGGCATCCATGAAGCACAGTTTCAACATGAGAGAGACTGAATGAAGCAGTCACTCTTTGTGAGAATGTTGCATGGAAAGGTGTTGGTGCATTGACCCAAAAGATACCCATGCATACACCACTGTGTATCCCACAGAGTGCTGCACCAAGAAAGTATCTAGTGTGTTGTCTCAAAAGAAAAAAAGCAATTTATGAACTCCAACTGAGTCACACACTTTGCAGTAGTAAAATCAGTATTTGTTTGTATTGCCTCAGAGGCTCTAATGGATGGGAAAGTGGTAGAGATGGTCAATGCAGAAGCTAAGTACAGAGAAATATGTACTTTGAAAGTGAAGAGAAATAAATGCTTAGCAGAAAGACTTATAAAGCAGTTATTGAACTGTGGAATATGGACATAGTTTTTAAGCAATCCAATCTGCTGAAATGAATCACTGTGTATGTCCTTAAAAGCAACAAAAAGTGTGGTGTGAGAAGTGAAAGCACTGATGTCAACAATAGTATGAAGATTCTAGGTGCAGCTACTATTTTTTTTTTTTAAACAGAAAAGCATTTTGTCCTGCAGTACATAAGCGTTTCAAGGATCCATAGCTGATGCCAAACCTGAAAAAATAATATCACATGACCTGTACTTCATTTTTAAGTAGTGCATTGATGGTTGCAGTGACTTCAGCACCAGCAAGCATGAAGGTAAGCAAGTGGAGCACAAAGCTGCCATTTTATCACAAAGCCTCATGGATGAGAGTTTGAGTGAAAGGCAGGTTTACAATATACACACGACAACTATGTGGTATATGCATAATCTACCACTACAAGTGGCTGTTGCTTTAGCAATTCATTCCAAAACCCATTCCTTGAGCAGCGTAGGCACTGCATTGGCTCCTCCACTGATTACAACAAACTACTCCAAGTTTTCCATGGTACCACCATTGATGTTGAAGAATTGCTTGAAGAATTTCATTGTTGCATGGCATAACGAAGCTGCTACCTCTCACCATTCAATGCCGTTTCTTCGTAGTTCCTGGGAGGAGGCTGACACTAAAATTATCTTGAATGGCATCAGTACCCCAGCGATACTACTAAATGCTGGATTTTTGCACAAGACACAGATGTTTTAGTGCTCTCTGTGAAATGCTATCCAAGATTTCTGCAAGATTGTTTGTGGCTGCTGCTGGGGAACAGAATTGTTGTATATCCCTCAGAAATGTGTTCCTATCCCTTGGACCATTAAAAACTGCACACTGCCAAGTTTCCATGCCCTTTCAGGATGTGACAATACTGGAAGGTTGGCAGAAAAGACCAAATTAACCTACTCAAAGGCATTTGATTCATCCTCCAAAGACTCTCCTTGCTCGAAACGGCTGAGACAGTCACTGATGAGGTCATAGATGCACTGGAGAGGTTCATATGTTGAGTTTACCATTTGAAAGCCAACATTACAGCACACGAACAGCTCTGTAGCTGGATGTTTTCCAAGAAGCAGATGGTGAAAAACTGCCATTGACAAGGGTCAAGAGGGAAAATTCCATGCAGTAGAATGATTCTAGGACATCCAGAAACTATCTTTTCCCCAGGGGCCATGAATGGGTCTTGGATTGATCATGTCAGTTATGTGTGAAATACCACGTGGTCCACAACCAGTCTTTCTGCTAATTAAATGCTGTGTGTCAAAAACCAGATGCTCAACACCCTGCAAATGTTTGGCCAGATGATGAGGATCAGTGTGATGTGTCTAGCAGTGAAGCCCTAGACTGAGATGACACTGATTAACAAATCGTTTGAGTCTTGCATGTCAAGGCTAACTTCATTAGGATCAGTGTCTCTTTATGTAAGCAATGCATAACTGTTTAAAAATCGATGTTTTTTTAATTATACTTTAACATTTTCTTGAATATAATATTTAGTTAATTGTTCTAGGTTTGTCATGTTTGGTACCCTTGTGTTTGCAGGAGAAAGGACTTTTGAAAGATACCCAAACTCAACCCATTTCCAGCAACATTGTATTAAAATTTCCACCAACCCGAGGAGCTTGGAAGCAGCAGGTCATCTCTCTCCCTCCGTCCTGCTGCAAAGTATGACACCATTGGAATTATGATTCTGTAGATTTTTACAAACCAGCTGACACCTCCCTTATCTTTCTGTTGCTAACTTGCCCACAAAATGAGATTTTACTACATTATGATCCTACACAAAAAATTAACTATATAATCCCTGTCTCTATTTTCATGGCTCAGGTACAGTGCAAGCAACCCTATTCTGTCCCTGTTCAACCCTGACCTAAAGGAACCACCTCTAGATTGGCACCACTGGAATAAGTATTAGATGTGGAGGCACTTTGTGTGGGCAGCTGTCCACTATGGACTGGACTGAGTCTGCCCAACTTGTGTAACAGATTTTTAAAAAATCTATAACTGGGGGGTGGGAAAAAAATCAAAACTTTTAAAATCCTGTGGGAGATCATCTGCTTTTTAGAGAAACACTGATTAAAAACTATCTGACCCATTTTTTAGTCAGTAGGAATTCTATAAGCCTGCACAGCAGCTGTTAGCAGAGAATTTGGAAAGATGGTTACTTCAAAGGCTCTGCAAAGAGAAGCAGAGAGTTTGAAACATCGCTTTCCAAACAGCCCGTTTTAGCTACTTTCAGTGCAAGTCTGAAGTACCTTGATTTTCAAATATTTTTCAGTTCTTAAAGATCTCTTAACATACATATTGTCGTAAGGGAGGGTAGATTTGCCAAATTCCAGTGTAGGCCTTTATATTAAATGACTGCACCGTCATAACCTGCATCAGCCAAACATGTCTATTTGTAATAAGAAGATATGATGCCTGTTATATTTGTTGTTCTAATATCACTATTTGACCTCAGAGGCAAATAGTGACCAAGGTGAAATCAATTCAATATATGCTTGAGACACAATGAATTTTGATCAAAACAAGAGGTGTCAGCACAGGCATTGTTACATATTTCTGAAGACATTCAGACCCTATTTGAAAATCTCTACATTATGAATCGTAAAAGTAATTTTTCCTGTGAAACTCAGATTTTAAGGGGGGACCTAAGTTAGAGGTCCAGAAAAAATATAACTAGCTTCCAATGATCTAATTAGGAAAAAGTCTAGCATATAGTTGGTTGATGGTTCAGAGGTAAATATGTCACTGAATTCTTCTGCTATCAGTCAAGATATAGTCCTTGGTATGCAGTGGCTGACTGGTTAATAATGTTACAGTATTCATTATTATTGATCTATGAGGAATTAGACAACACTAACTGAATTATTTCATCACTTTTCAGCCAATTATAAACCATAATCCTTGGCATGTAATAGTGCAGAATATACAGACTCAGACTTACTTCTACTGAGAATACATAAATCAGCTACTACGTGACTTTTAGCAATATTCCCTCAGCACATTTTTCTCCAAACAGTAAGTCGTAGGAAGGTTATGTCAAAGGAAGTCTAACCAAAGATCATTAGCAATACTTCATACTAATCCTTTTATTAAAAATTATATTATAGTACCTTAAATTTTGCACATTAGCTATTATTTGTAGTAGTAATAATGCTTTTCATGTATATGTGAATAAGGAATCCTATTTCAATTTAGCTTTAATTTATATCAGTGTATTATAGAATATTATGCTCTACATAAATGGGTCCTGCCTGATCTCAATCAGTAAAATAAATCCTGGTCACTGCACCATTGCCCTGATGAGCACAGCACACTTGTTTTGTATCAGCTAATTGGCAGGATTTAACAGAGAAACAGGCCAGGGTACAAGTATGTTTTGTGGAGAAATATTTGACGAGCCCTATTGATTATAGCCCTAACATACCTGGAGAAGCACATTATTAAAATGCAGATGTCTGATTCACTATTCTGTGAATTTAGAAAGTGCTTTCCCTGTAATGTTTTGCCAGTTACTTCAACAGAAGTAGGGGTTACGGGTTCAGGAGGGAGGTGCAGGGGATGCAGGGATTGGGGTGAAGGGGGCACAGTGCAGAGGTTAGGGACACAGGAGGGGGTGGTGTTGGGGTGCAGGAGGAGGGCAGGGGTTGGGGTGAAGATGGCACAGCGGGGGGGCAGAGGTTGAGAGTGAAGGGGATGTAAGGATTAGGGGTGTAGGAGGGGGAGCAGGCATTAGGGGCAAAGGGCACAGTGCAGGGGTTAGGGAGCCTATAGGGGACATGGGGAAATGGGGGGTGCACCACACCCATAGGGACTAGAGGCACCAAAATGCAAGTTCGCCTAGGGTGTCATTTTCCCTAAGGCTGGCCCTGTGCCTGGATCTGGCAAAGTTCATAACTAAACAAAACCATGGATTATGGTCTCTTTGCTTTATGGACATACATACAGTATCAGTCTCAGCTAGGGTTGCCAACTTTATTTGCGGAAAACAAAACGCCCTGCCCCACCCCTGCTCCCTCCCTCCATCACTTACTCACCCTCGCTCATGCACTCATTTTCACCAGGCTGGGGCAGGGGGTTGGAAGGCGGGAGGGCTCTGGCTGGGGGTGCAGGCTCTGGGGTGGCACTGGGGCTTTGGGCTGCAGGAGGGGGCTTCAGGTCTTAGCTAAGGGAGCCTGCCTTAGCCCCCGCTGCCGGTGGCTGACCGGAACCATCAGGATCCCTTTTCAATGGGGCATTCCCGTTGAAAACCCTAGTCTCAGCCCTGTAAATCAAATCTTGAAACAGAAGTGCTAATCTGGAAGCAACTGTCACAATTACATTGCGAATTCCATGCTTATAGTCTCTCAGGGGACTTCCAGATTAAATCTGGTCATTTTAAAAGTAGAAAATGGATCTTACTTAATTGCCAGCCCATCAGACTTAACCAGCAATCTGACAGACAAGCTGGGTTCCTTCTTGCTGAAATAATAAAGATGTTGCAGCTGGAACTTAGTTTATAATTCTGATGATGATATGTGAGCCAAAAAAAGAATCTAGTTCCCTCCTGAGAGCTCTGCAATGCTACCACTAAAAAAAAAAAGTGATCACTATTGAAAACCTAAATCTATCACTGTACCTGTCACAGAAGTAGGAAGAGTATTGGACTTTTTGAGCTGCTCTCTGCGTTCTAGTCTTGACACAGCCATTTCAATTTTCTTCTCGTCTTCCTGAGGTATAGGTTTCTGCAATACACTTGTTTTGCTGATATTGCTGCCTTTATTATCTGACTGATTGCTTACAGCGGCCTAGGATGGAGAAGGAAAAGTGTTAGATCAGAAACAGTCCACTATGTATTGTCTACTACAGTGGTTCTCAAGCAGGTTTCAGGGGGCCACCAAACAGGACTAGCGTTAGACTCGCTGGGGCCCAGGTCAGAAAGGCGAAGCCACACCGCATGGGGCTGAAGCCTGGGTCTCTGAGCCCGGCCACTTGGGGCTGAAGCCAAAGCCTGAGCAACTTAGTTTCAAGGGGGCCCCTGTGGCTTGGGGCCCCGGGCAATTGCCCTGCTTGCTACCCCTAATCCCAGCTCCTGGCTTTTTATATGCAGAAAACCAGTTGTTGCACAGGTGGGCTGTGGATTTTTTTATAGCATGTTGGGGGGACCTTGAAAAGAAAAAAGGTTGAGAACCCCCTGGTCTACTATATACAAATAAGAGATCTCATAATTGATGATATCCCAAATGATGGCCTATAGTGACAGCATCCCCAAATTAACAATGATGCTTTTACGTGCACATCTTTCATACATAATTGATGATAAAAACATGCAAAAGTCAGTGAAATTCATGAAGTGCTGGAGATCAGACTGAAATTCAGTAACAGTATACAACATTTTGTACTGAAAATTGATTTGCAATGTTCTTCATTTGTGCAAAGTTAAACCCCAGACTTATCACCTGATTTTACTGACTGTCACTTTAGCTTTTTATAAAATTTCAAAAACTGAACAGGAATTCAAACATAACTAAATCAAGAAATCTGTATTTAAAAAAAAGTTTTCTGGAGATTCTTTGTTTATTATTTTACATTATCTTTAGCGAGCTTCTCAGCCTGCTTTGCCTCTCTGGCTTGTCTCCTCTCCTCTCTGGTAGCTTGCTGCTCACGAAATCCCTTTTGCTTTTGTAGTGCTAATGTAATCCACAGGGGTTGTGCAGATTCAACTTTTTCCATCAATTTGGAGCCATCTAAAGAATGCCTGCTCTGGAGAACTGGCTTTTCTATAAGAAAAAGGAAAGGATAAGATTGGTTGTGTGCAATACAAAAGGTGTTCATTTTTCCTTAGTCCCTTAGTCCTAAAAAATAAAATACAGCAATATAGACAACAAACATTGTTTAAACACATTGAACTCAGTGTCAGCCTCTCAAGCATTTATCACATTCTGAAGCAGATTTGTTACTTATCAAGAAGAGACATTACAATAGTCCAGCCTTATACTTAGCAGGCCAAAGTCATCCTTGGTGTAACTTCACTGATCTTACTCCAGGCAGGAATTCAGCCTTGTACCCTAATTCTACCTATTTTGATTCTTAATCCCTTTAGACCAAATGTGCCCAGCTTTGCCTAAGTGTGGGCTCAAGTGACACCTTGCCATAAATGCTATTTGTATAAAATGGAGGCTAGCTGGGTAGTGCACAGAGACTGGTTGTCCCAGTATGCAATGCTTCATCTTAATCTGAACAATATCACAATGGAGGTCACATGCTGGAAACTGTAGTGTTTTCAGCTCCAACTTGTATTTCAAAGAAAATGGTAACTGTTGATCTCATGTAAGAACACACTGGGCCACATTTGGGCATCATAATGTAGGCCCACTTTTGACAACGGGACACAGTTCTGCACGGTCTCATATTTCTAGAGACTGATTTAGAGCCCCTACCATGGTAACAGCTTTCTGAAATTTTACAGGTTTGTGGAGGGTTGGTGATGGTGGTGGTGGTTGTTTTTTTAGTAATTAACTGCTGATGCTTAAATGCCATCATTTTCTTATAACACATAATCATAATTGTTTAGACAGAAGAAGAATCACTAGATATATAAAGTTGATATAAATGGCTTTCCTTCAAGAGCTTAAAAGTGAGAGTGACTAAACAAAAACATCCAAAATCCTACCCATAATGGTCAGGTTTTTCACTAGGTTTCCATTTAAAGCATCAGTTTGATTCCCCCCATAGAAAGCAGCTGGGATGAGAGTTTAGAGCATGGTAGGTGTTCACTTTTTCAAAAACTTCATTTGTTTACAATCTCATATCTTAAAATGGCCCAGTCTAGAAATGTCAAAACTTGTTTTATTCTTTTGGACTTGTAGAGCACTGGTGCCTTTGGCTATTTCTGGAAAGTATGCCATTTAACTGAGGAGTTATTTGATATGTTGCTTTGGAACCTTTGAGCAAACTGTTGTGCTTCTCAGGTTGGACAGCATAGAGTTTAGGAAGTCTACCACCAGATACTACATGCCTTTGAAATTCTGGATTGGAGCACAAACTCTGGGGGAGTCCTGAATTTAGCTCCCTCTCTGCTCTTCATTTTAGCAGCACATCTCCAACTAGTTTTCACACATCATCTGTACATCAAAAAGCTTAGGGGAAAACAAAAAATCTAAGGAAAATCCCCCAAATGGTTGTTTTGAAGATTGTAAGAACAGAGTAGCTATTTCAGGAAAAAGATTCATTCAGTGCATTATAAAATCATGTAGAACTTTCAAAAAGCAAACAATTGAAAGCCTTGGAATTCGGAGTTAAGTTTCCAGAGACAACTTGGATTCTGACTGTCCTACCCTGTGCCTCTGATCTGTCCTTACAGTGACACAGCACCTCATTCTACATTGCGACTATCCATTAAACCCCATCCTCAGCTGAACATAATAATGTACAAATTACATTCTCACTATGCTGGAGCTACAGGTCTCCTTCCACAGTGCAGCAACTGAAGAGCAATGGGACACAGGGAAGCTCTGACCATATCCCCTTTGCTGGCAACAGGTAAGAAAGATGGCTGAGGAGCCATTATACTGTCTCTCTGCCACTGCAGGGTCCCTCTATGATGGGATGTGTTTTATGGCAATCTGCCAGTGGTAGGGCACAAAGCCACTGCATTACAACAGGATCTAGACCATAGCAGTTTATTAAGATATGTACAAGCTGTCTGAAAAACGATACATGAAGGGTAGTGTAACATACCAATGGTTCCCAACCACTTCTCTGTTGCGGCACACCTTCAGAATTTTAATTATTTTGAGGCACACCATCATATTGTCTGCAAATGAACTGGCCTCCTTATCACCTCGGTTTAAGCTGTTTACCACCCTTGCCATTCACAGTCTGTAGGGGCTGTGTGCTGGGAGGGGTGTAGCTCAGGTGCAGGAAGGGGATAGCTAGTGGCTGTGTGCAGAGAGGGGTGTCACTGAGGGTGCAGGCAGGGGCTGTGTCTGAGGGGGTGCTGCTGCTACAGGTGCTAGCCATGTGATCAGTCCTTAGTTGGCACAGTGGAGGCTGCTCCATTCCTTGTGGTCATGTGAACACTGAACTAGGCAGGGCCATGCCGTCCTACAGTCCCCATGGCCATGGGCACCCAGTGGTTTGCAGCACAGAGGACTATATTTCTGAGCTTATGGTTGTTACCCAGCCCAGGTGGAGAAACTGATCTGGATACACAGAGCAGCTAGTGTAGCCGCTCCTCTCCCCACCCTCAAATGTTCCTCTGTGCCGCTGTAGGGGGCTCTGGTCAGCCCACGCCTCTAGAGGAGCCGGGCCTTAGAGTGAGAGCAAGGCCAAATGGAAGTAAGAAATCTGTGTCCCCCCCCCCCCCATGCATGCGTTGCCTTGGCAACTTATCCATTTTGGGGGTTAACGCCCCCATCTCTGCCCATGCAGGGGGGCAGGTGCCCCCCATCCTCCCTAAATGGTGCCCCAGCCCCCCTCAGTTCTGCCCTCACCCTCCACCAGTCCAGCCCCCACCTCACCCCAATTCTGCCCCACCCCCCCTCACACCCGACCCCCAAGTTCAGCCCCCTTCCTCTCCTGAGCTTTTCCCCCCTCCCAATCCTGAGGAGGAGGGCTGCAGGAGGGATGGGGAGAGAGTGGAGCTGATCAGTTGCTCACAAGAGGGGATTAGGGAGGAGAGGGAGATTGAGCTCCAATTGGTTGCTCTACCTCTGGAGGAGGTGGGGCAATGAGGCAGGCAGCCAATCAGAAGGCAGCTTTCCCCACTTTCTTTCCCCGTCCCATCCCCACTCCACATACAGTTTTTTAAAAAATTCTGCAGCACAACCGTTCGGGCCTAATGGCACACCAGTTGGGAAACACTGATTTAGTCTGACCTGCACACTGCAAAGCACAGAACCTCACCTACCCACTCCCGTAATAACCCCTAACCCCTAATTGCAGTTCTTAAATCATTGCTTAAAGTAGGGCTGCCAAACAATTAAAAAATTAATGGTGAGATTAAAAAAAATAGTCATGATTTATTGCAGCTTTAATTGCACTGTTAATAATAGAATACCATTTAAATATTTTTAGATGTTTTCCATATTTTCAAATATATTGACTTCAATTACAACACAGAATACAAAGTGTACAGTGCTCACTTTGTTATTTTTTATTACAGATATTTGCACTGTAAAAATAACAAAATAAATATTTTTCAATTCACCTCATACAAGTTCCGTAGTGCAATCTCTTTATCATGAAAGTGTAACTTATACATGCAGATTTTTTTTTACGTAACTGCAATAAAAAATTAAAGAATGTAAAACTTTAGCACTTACAAGTCTACTGAGTCCTACTTCTTGTTCAGCCAATTGTTAAGACAAATAAGTTTGTTTACTCTTACAGGAGATAATGCTGCCCGCTTCTTATTTACAATGTAACCTGAAAGTGAGATCAGGCATTCACATGGCACTGTTGTAGCTAGCACTGCAAGGATTTATGTGCCAGATATACTAAACATTTGTATGCTGTTTCATGCTTTGACCACCATTCCAGAGGACATGCTTCCATGCTGATGACTGGTTCTGTCTGATAACGATCCACAGCAGTGCGGACTGATGCACATTCATTTTCATCATCTGAGTCAGATGCCACCAACAGAAGCTTGATTTTCTTTTTTGGTGGTTCAGGTTTTGTAGTTTCCGCATCAGAGTGTTGCTCTTTTCAGACTTCTGACAGCTTGTTCCACACCTCGTCCCTCAGATTTTGAAAGGCATTTCAGATTCTTAAACCTTGGGTCAAGTGCTGTAGCTATCTTTAGAAATCTCATATTGGTACCTTCTTTGCATTTTGTCAAATCTGCAGCGAAAGTATTCTTAAATAGAATAACATATGCTGGGTCATCATCTGAGACTGCCATAACACAAAATATATGGCAGAATCCGGGTAAAACCATGGAGCAGGAGACATACAATTCTCCCCCACAGTGTTCAGTCACAAATTTAATTAACACTTTTTTTTTTTTTTTTTTTTTTAAAACAAGGATCATCAACATGGAAGCATGTCCTCTGGAATAGTGGTAGGGGCATACGAACATTTAGCATATCTGGCACATAAATACTTCGTAACGTGGGTTACAATAGTGCCATGCGAGCACCTGTTCTCACTTTCAGGTGATACTGTTAATAAGAAGCGGACAGCAATATCTCCCGTAGATGTAAACAAACTTGTCTGTCTTAGCTATTGGTTGAACAAGAAGTAGGACTGAGTGGACTTGTAGGTTCTCAAGTTTTATATTGTTTTGTTTTTGAGTGCAGTCATGTAAAAAAATTAATTCTACATTTGTAAGTTGCATTTCCATGCTAAAGAGATTGCACTACCGTACTTGTATGAGGTAAACTGAAAATACTATTTGTTTTGTTTACAAATATTTGCACTGTAAAAAGATAATCAAAATAATACTATAAAGTGAGCATTGTACACTTTGTATTATGTGTTGTAATAGAAATTAATATATTTAAAATTTAAATTGGTATTATATTATTGTTTAATAGTGCAATTAAATAGCGATTAATCACAAATAATTTTTTAATCTAGTTAATTAGTTTTGCACTAATTACTTGGGTTAACTGCAATTAATTGATAGCCCCACTTTAAAGACTTCAAGTTACAGAGAATCCACCATTTGCACTTGTTTAAACTTGCAAGTGACCCATGTCCCATGCTGCAGAGGAAGGCAAAAAACCCCCAGGGTCTCTACCAATCTGACACGGGGGGAAATTCCTTCCCGATCCCAAATATGATGATCAGTTAGACCCTGAACATGTGGGCAAGGCTCACCAGCCAGACACCTGGGAAATAATTCCCTGTAGTAACTCAGAGCCCTCCCCATCTAGTATCCCATCACTGGCCATTGGAGATATTTGCTGCTAGCAATCACAGATCAGCTACACGCCGTTGTAGGCAGCCTCACCATACCATCCCCTCCATAAACTTATCAAGCTCAGTCTTGAAGCCAGAAGGTTTTTTGCCCTCCATTGTTCCCCTTGGACGTCTGTTCCCAGAACTTCACTCATCTGATGGTTAGAAACCTTCTCCTAATTTCAAGTCTAAACTTGTTGGCCAGTTTATATCCATTTGTTCTTGTGTCTACATTGGCGCTTAACTTAAATAACTCCTCTCCCTCCCTAGTATTCATCCCTTTGATGCATTTAGAGAGAGCAATCATATCTCCCCTCAGCCTTCTTTTGGTTAGTCTAAACAAGTTTCCTCTCATAAGATAGGCTTTCTATTCCTCGCATCATCTTAGTAGCTCTTCTCTGCACCTGTTTAAGTTTGAATTAATCTTTCTTAAACAGGGGAGACCAGAATTGCACACTATTCCAGATGAGGTCTGACCAGTGCCTTGTATAATGATACTAACACTTCCCTGTCTCTACTGGAAAAACCTCTCCTTGGACTGCATTAACCTTTTTTTCACATCACACTGGCAGCTTCGTCATCTTGTGATGAACCAATACACGCTCCACTGTCACTTCAACTGATATGTCCCCAGCTTATAGCAACATTTTTTGTTAGTCCCTAAATGTGTGACTTTTCATTCTGCAATATTAAATTTCATCCTGTTTCTATTATTCAACATCATTGAGATCTTCTGTTATGATATTCAAGTCCTCCTCCATATTGGCAATACTTCCCAACTTCGTGTCAAATTTTATTAGCACACACTCACTTTTTATGCCAATGTCAGTAAAAACGTTAAATAAGATTGGTCCCAAGAGCAATCCCTGAGGAACTCCATAGTAACCTCCCTCCAGCCTGACAGTTCACCTTTCAGTATGATCTGTTGTAGTCTTCCCTTGAGCCAGTTCCTTATCCACCTTTCAATTCTCATACTAATCCCCATCCTCTCCAATTTCACTAATAATTTCTCATGTGTATCAAATGTCTTACTGAAATCCAGGTAGATGAGCTCTACTGCATTGCCTTTGTCTAAAAAAAAAAAAAAAAATCAGTTATCTTCTTAGAGAAGGAGATCAGGTTGTCTGGCACGATCAACCTTTTGTAAAACCATGTTGTATTTTATCCCAATTACTGTTAACCTCTATGCCCTTAACTACTTTCTCTTTCAAAATTTATTCCAAGACCTTGCATACAACTGAGGTCAAACTAACAAGTCTGTAGTTTCCCAGATCACTTTTTCTCCCTTTCTTAAAAAAATAGGAACGATATTAGCAATTGTCCAGTCATAGAGTACAATGTCTGAGTTTACAGATTCATTAAAAATCCTTGCTATTGGGCTTGCAATTTCATGTGCCAGTTCCTTTAATATTTTTGGATGGAGATTATCTGGACCCCCCAATTTAGTCATTTTAAACTGTTTGAGTTTGACTTTGACTTCCACCTTGGAGGTGGTACTTTCTACCTCAATGTTCTCATTCCCATTAACCACCCTGCAACTACCCCTAAGTTCTTCATTTACCTCAGTTTTTAATGAGGCTAAGTATTTGTTTAGATGTTGGGACATGCCTAGTTTATCTTTAATCTCCACCCCATCCTCAGTGTTTAGCAATTCCACTTCTTTCCTTGTTTTCTTCTTATTTATATGGCTATAGAACCTTTTACTAATTATTTTAATTCCCTTTGCAAGGTCCAACTCTGCTTTGGCTTTTGGCTGTTCTCACTTTAATCCTACACTTTCTGACCTCCAAGAGGTAGCTTTCTTTGCTGATTCATCCCCTCTTCCATTTGTTGTAGGCTTTCTGCTTTCTCTTAATCACTTGTTTGAGATGCTTGTTCATCCAGCTTGGTCTGCAACCCTTCCGTATGAATTTTTTCCCCTTGGGATGCAGACTTCAGATACTTTAAGTCAAAGTTGCAGAAACTAGTTCCAAACTTCCTTCACATTGAGATCCTTGAGTTCTTCAGTCCAGTCCACTCCCTAATTCCCTTAATTTTTTAAAGTTTTCCCTTTTGAAATCAAGGGCCCGAATTGCAGATCTATTTTTGTTTATCCTTCCATTTAGTTTAAACTGAATTAGCTCATGATCACTCAAACCAAGGTTGTCCTCTACAACCAGTTCTTCTATAAAAAGAACAGGAGTACTTGTGGCACCTTAGAGACTAACAAATTTATTAGAGCATAAGCTGTTCTTTTTGCGGATACAGACTAACACGGCTGCTACTCTGAAACAGTTCTTCTATGACGTCCTCACTGCTCACCAATACCAAATCAAAAATGGCATTCCCTCTTGTTGGTTCAGCAACTATTTGGTGAAGAAATCTGTTGGCTAGCACATCCAGGAAAATCTGGACCCTACTATTATAATATCTGGGAAGTTAAACTCTCTCATAATCACACAATTCACACTAGTATTTATTTAATTAAAAACATTAAGGAGATCTCTATCCATATCTTCTGACTGAACAAGAGACTTCAATTGCTTCTTTAAAACACACTTCCTTGAGAGACCACAATTAGATGCCTAAATTGCCACTACCAGACACACTAGTGTATCATTTATTATTGATGTCTGATCTGTTTTGTCTGTAAACAGACTGTAAACTTGTTGAAACTGGAATTAGTCTCCTGATTTATTTGTACACCACTGGCACTAAGTTGTTACCAAACCAAATAAGGATTAATAATAATCTACATTTAAGGCCAAAATTCTGCACACAAACCTCCAGCCTCTCATTCTGGAAACATGACCCATAGTTACATGTGACACTTTCACGTTGCATACCTTTTTTCAGTGGCTCAGGCTTTTTGTCAGCTTTCTCTCTCCATGGCATGGTGATAGATGGGAAAAATGACTTCTTTTCTCTGGTTTCTTCCTCTTCATTTTTGTTCTCATTCTGTGCTGGCGAGTGCACCACGTTCACTTTACTGTCTTCTTTTTTCCAGGTGGTGTCTAACTCAGGTTTAGCCGCCCTTTGACCTAACGTGTCAGCTAAGTTTGATCTCTTCATTTTAGAGAGAGGAGAGGATGGCGGGGTCTGGTTTGTGGGCTTTGGAGCTAATGCAGGTTTCTGTTGGAGTGATGATTTACACACAGGTTTCTCATGACTAGGTAACGGAATCTGGCTGTTGATCGATGGGAATAACAGTGTAACTGTTGTGTCTGAGTTCTCCGAAACATTATTTGAAGAGTCTTTTAAAACATTAACAGTGGTATCCCTTCTCTCTAGGCTAGAGGATATACTGTCTTTTAGAGCGGTATTAATGGTTTCTTTTCCACTTTCTGTTGTAACTAGTGGGGCAGGTACACCATCAAAACTATCTCCTGCACTGTATCTTTTCTTTTTCTTTTGCTCCTCCTGTTGATCGTAGTGGAAACGCAAGGAGTAATTTGTCCTTCTTAACTTTATCCCAAATGGAGAAACATTTTCTTCTTCATGTGGTGCTGTTTTATCCAGTTTTCTTGTACCAGTGTTCTGCTGACTTTCCAAAGTAGCTGGAGATTCTGATTGGGGCAGTTCTTTTCCTGGAGAATGAGAGAGGCTTGGAACAAGGAAAGATGGAAGATCTTTGGCAAACTTATAGCCTTCTGTGTTGTTTGCCATTTCAAGGCGTGTTTCCCTCTTTGTAGCCATTTCAGTTGCATTATCTTTACAAGCTGGAGTCTCATTGTGAGCAGCCACATCATCATTTGCATCATTGGATGAATCTGTCTTTTTTCTTGTGTTCTCTGATTCAGTACCTTCGGCACCACTTGCACTCTCAGCATCTGCATTGGCTTTTGAGGTTTCTGAAAATTTCTGCCATGCTGGTGTTATGGAAAATTTTGCGTTTGCAGAAAGGGTTTTCCTTAAATTGCCATGGGAAGCACCACGTCCTTTGGGTGTCCAGTCATCACTGTATCTACAGACACTTACTCGGTCTTTTTCATTTAGCTTGCTGTTTTCTGCACTCTTTAGCATTCTAGATCTAATAGAAGCCCATTCAGCTAATATGTCCTGGTTGTTCAATGTCTCCTGTGTATACTTCATTTTACTGCAGCTAGATTTGGGATCAAGAGTAGTTTTCTGGGTGTTTTCTGGTGTGGGAATATCCAGGTTTTTTCTTTCTTCTGTCAAACCAAGTAAAGATTTACAAGCTGTATCTTTGATCTGATTCAGGTTTACGGCAGTGCCACAAAGCTGTGCTCCAGTAACCAAAATAGCTGTGTGTGGGACACTCAAAGAGTAGGGGAGTACAGTAGAACCTTTGCTAAATTTGTGGGTCTTGGATTCTTTGAGGGCAGAATGGTGTGCTGCCTCTTTGACAGGAGTAACAGGGCTCAAATTCACTTTCTGAAATATGATCTGTTTCTCTCCCGATGACACTTGAAATGTGAATGGTCTGTGCATAGCCTGCCTTTCATCTACTTCCTGCCATCTTAGTTCTTCACCTATCTTCTGCTCCTGAGCTTCGACTTCTCTCTTCTGCTTTGGTGTTAGCTTTTCTTGCACTGTTTCTTTCCCTTTCTGTGATTGTTTTGTTTTTTGTTGGTTTGATTCTTCTTGAAGCTGCTTCTCCATGGATTCCCTACCAGCATCCACAGAACTCACTTCTTCTTTGACATGTTGCTGTCTTATGGCTTGCTCTTGTTCTTTTTGCTTTTCCAGATGCTGTTGTCCATCCACATGTATTTCTGTCTGTTCTTTCAGTCCTTGTTCATTTAATTCCTCTTGCCTTATTTTAAATTTCCCCTGTTGTTCTCTCTCTTCACTCTCCAGGTACGTTTGTTCTGCTGGTTCATGTCTTCTTTGTTCTTCTTGTCTCTTTTGCTTCTCCAGTTTTAGTAGAGTTTGTTCTTCTCGTCTCTCCTTTTTTTCCTTCTGATGCTGGCTTTGTTCTTCCAGTCTCTTAGCTTCTTCCTCCTGCCGCAGCTTCTGTTCAGCCTGAAGATGCCTTTTCTCAAATTCTTGTCTTTGTTCTTCCAGTTCTTTTATTTTCTGCTCCTCCAGTTCCTGTCGTCTCCATTCTTCCAGTCTTTTCTGCTCCTCCAGTTCCTGTCGTCTCATTTCTTCCAGTCTTTTCTGCTCCTCCAGTTCCTGTCGTCTCATTTCTTCTTGTTGTCTTTTCTGCTCCTCCAGTTCCTGTCGTCTCATTTCTTCTTGTCGTCTTTTCTGCTCCTCCAGTTCCTGTCGTCTCATTTCTTCTTGTTGTCTTTTCTGCTCCTCCAGTTCCTGTCGTCTTTTCTGCTCCTCCAGTTCCTGTCGTCTTTTCTGCTCCTCCAGTTCCTGTCGTCTTTTCTGCTCCTCCAGTTCCTGTCGTCTCATTTCTTCTTGTTGTCTTTTCTGCTCCTCCAGTTCCTGTCGTCTCATTTCTTCTTGTTGTCTTTTCTGCTCCTCCTGGTGCCTCTGCTCTTTTCTTTTCAAATGTTTCTCCTCCTCAAGGAGATGCTGCCTTTTCTCTTCCTCACAATGCCTTCTCTCCTGTTCACTTTGCATCTCTTCAACTTCCTGGCATCTTTGTTCTTCCAGATGTTTTTTTTCCTCTGCTTCTGCCATTTGTCTTTTCTCTTTTGTCTCAAGCATTCTCCAGTGATTTTCTTGCTTTCTTTTCTCATCTGCTAACTCAAGCTGCTTTTGCCGCACTTTGTTCTGGGTTGGCTTAGCTGTGCCAATTAGTTCATTGTCATCTGGGTATGTCTCTCTGTACTGGTGGGTTTCTGGGTTTTCTTGCTCAAACTCTGTCACTGTTATGCTTTGTGACTCCTAATGTTAGGAAACAAAATCAGATTTACTTAATATTGGTTATCGTTCCCTTTCTTCACTGTACAGAATGGTAAACTGATCAGTTGCAAACTAACTAGTCTATTTTTTAACAATTGGCTTGAGATATAGATCATTTTACTTTTGTCCTTTGTTAGAAAGTCATATTTTTACTATATTTGAGTACAGAGTCTACACACATTAACTCATGAGTTACAGCATCACAACCCATGACATATTGGAGTAACTGAACAACATGTTGGTTTATCTGTTTCACCATTTTACAGGAGTGATATTCTGTAAAAGAAAGGATACATCCTGGCACCAACAACATGGTAATACTAAATGGCTTTCTTCGTTAAGCAGCAGATAATAAATCACGGTTTACACACTAATGCATGTAAATCAATGGTGCCCAAATTCTGACTAACCAAGCAGCACCTTCAGGGAAGTCTAAGGGCCACAGTTGATTTGTGTAAAATGGAGTAGGCAGCAGCCACCCTCACCATAAAACTGGGTCTGAAGCACAGAGCATACCGATACACACCACCAAAGCCAAAAGCTAAGGAGGCCACTGGGCTCATTGAGGAGTATTGTATGCTGGGATCTGTAGTCACCCACAGGCCACATGAGGGTGGCCACAATCACACAGGGCTTCACCCGGCCCACAGGCCTCACTTTGGCCACCCATGATGTGAACATATTTTAGAATGTAACATTCACGTTTCCAGCACTGTCCCACATTTAACCACTTCGTAAGCTCCAGAGTTTGTTCTGTTAAGGTTCAGAAACATTAAGCATCTGTTCAAAAGCATTGTCTGTTCTCTCTGCAAGGCTGGCTGTTTCCACACAAAGCACGCAGCCCCATAGAGAGCAGCTGTGCAGTGATGGCAAGGACAGGAGGAACAATGGTAAAGGAAATGCTGCTTGGCTGCTACTCTCTGCCTGCCTCGGCTGAACCCCAATTAGTCGGGGCTCCCCAAGCTGATGGTTCCAATGCAGAAATCTGGGAGCTACCTAAAAATCATGTAAAAAGCAACATCTGAAGTGAGGTTCTTACCCACGAAAGCTTATGCTCCCAATACTTCTGTTAGTCTTAAAGGTGCCACAGGACCCTCTGTTGCTTTTTACAGATTCAGACTAACACGGCTACCCCTCTGATACCTGAAAATCTGGAGATCCCCAGCTTTTCTATGCTAGTGGATAGGTGTGATTGCTGCTGCTTAACGAAGATAGCCATTGTGATTAAATGGGATACCATGAGGTGGATTAGTGGTACAAGAGGTATTTTGTTTGTTTCAGAGTATGTCTGCCCTGCAGCTGGGAGTGTACTTTCCAGCTTGGGTGGACAGACGTGCTAGCTCTGCTCAAGCTCCATGGACATTCCCTAGAACATAACAGGCTCACCACCACTCTGCAGCTCCTCAGACAACACCATTATCATTAAAATGCCTTCTGTTAGTTGAGGGGGAACAGATGCTGGGCCAAGATGTTTCTCACCAGAGGGGAAGGAGGATGAGGGAACAGGCAAAGCAAAGCAAAGGGGTGGCTGTGCACTTTTCTCTATCCTGCTGTCCTCCTCTGAATAAATGTCTCAGCCTGGCAGCTCCCTCCCCACCTATCTACCCCCCCCCCATCTTGAAACTCCAGGGAAGCTGCCCACCAGCCTCTTTCGGTTTCCTGGAGAGGAGGGAGGGCAGTGGGGGAGAGACGTAGGGGCTCCTTCCATCATTCCTTTCCTATTGTTGTTTAGATTGTGAAGTATTTCTTTTGAAAGCCCAATGTCCAGATTATGGCAGGGGCACATCAGGAGGGGAAGGGTACACAGGGCCCTTTCCCAGCTAGCATAGGGAGTGAGAAAGGGAAAAGAGAAAGGACCATGGCTCAGCCTCCTTCCACACGGGTCAATGGAGCTGGCTGATTGTGGGGTAGAGAGCACGTTGCGCCCTCACAGTGCCTCCTGGAACTCTCCTGGATGGGTGCAGCACATCATCAGCCCCAGATAGCTACATGGAGGTAAACACTACCTGTCCCTTGTCACCACCAGGACTTTATGTTTAGACAGCTATCTTGAGTTCTCTCAATATAAAAACCACATGCCTTGTTTTGCAGTGAAGACAAAGCCTATATTGTGAAAGCACTCCCAAAGATCTCCTGGTGTTACCCAGCCTTGTCCGTACCTGCATCCTACCTACCATTAATCTCATTATTTTCAATTGTGACTGTTTTGTGTGTACTGACTACAGTTTCTAAAGCAGACCATCTCATCTCACCATTTGACCACCCAAATCAGTTCAATACCTTTGTTAAACTTCTGTGTTTTCTTGACAGCCTCTGTTTTTTTGGCTTTATGGAGAGCTTATGCTTAGCTGCACTGTTGTCCAGACGAGCGACTGCCCGGGGGACTGCATCAAGATTGATCGATTCAATTGTGCCACCAGAGGAAATGTGTCTTTTTGACCGAGACGATTTGACTGGAGTGACCTGTTTTGTACCATATATACAAAGTAACCCTCATTAAAACCATACAAAGAGATTTAAAACAAAAAATATTTCTGTACGTATGCAAACAAAAAAATAGTTAGTAGAAAACATGCAAAACGAGGAAAGTTTGCCAAAGGTTAAAAAAAAAAAAAAAAAGACATGAATTCTTCTGTAAGTAATTCCCACCATGCTCTTTTGAGTGAGGCTACATCAAAAATGGCTGAAAGATAGGAAAGATAAATCAATCTAAGCATTACAACAGAGCCTACAATAGGGAGTGCTGCAGAGCCGAGCCACCCCACCCCAGTGGGAAAAGCTAGAAACCTTATGCCTCAGGCAGGTACAATGCTTCCTGGAGTACAGTGGGACCATGGCCACTGCATCATGCTTGGTGTACTCCCTCATGTGTGGCCAGATCTGCTGACAGATGCAGAAGCAGGGCAACAGGATGGCCCCCCATTTTTGCCTCTCGGTCTCATTTGGGGAGGTTAGCAGTAGTAGTGGAACTAGCTTGGAGCAATCCCTGCACTGCTGGGAGCACAGGGATTGCTGTTCTACTTAGCTCTACCAGGGGATGCAAGGGCAAGAGACGTTCCTTGCAACCTCTCCCCCACCCTCCTCCTGTGCAGGGCTGGGCACAACTGAGCCCTAAATGCATATGTAATATAGGTCATATCTCTATATGTCACAGAACACATAGGCTGTGCCACACGGACAAGTGTATGTTACTGTAGGAACTGGGACTTTTGCATTCCCATCTTTTTTGAACTGTGCAATCTTAACACTGCATCAGTATAGTTTATAGGCAAAAATATGAATAACTCTTGGAGCTGGTGATCATAGTGTGACCACACTTCCTTGGGGTACTGAGGGTTGTTAGGCACCTCATTACCACCTGCCCTTATCATAAGGAAGCCTTGTCCGTGCCTGACCATGGGTCAGTTCTCTGATGCCACAGGCAACACAAGCACTCCCCTCTCTAGGCTCACACAGGCCCTGCTCTCTCTCTCTCTGCAGATTGGCAATAGAGGGCTTGGGGGGTTGGAGTGTGTCTGAGCATTCCCCTGGCATGTCCAGTCCCTGGGTTCCCTGGACATACACAGTATTCACAGATTTGCTGCTCCCAAATAAGCAGAACACCCCAGCTTACTAATTACATCTTAGTTCACTGCTCATTTATCACACAACACTTCGATAAGTAAGTTTATTTAACAAACTATAGAGATTCAAGTGACAGCAAGTAGTAGTATTGGAAACAATTAGTTACATATAAAATAAAATTGTAACAGGCATTCTAGAACCTAGACTTAATTAACAAGATCTTCTCATGTCTAATAAAGTGTTGATCATCAGCATTTTCCAGCCAGGCAGGCTGTGATCCCTTTTTCATTAGGCAAGCCACACTCTTAGCTTGTCTCCTAGGTGAAGGAACGAGAGCATCCTCTCAGTTCTCAGATATATCCCCCCACAATCTATTATCTTTACTAGTAAACAGGATCCTCTCCTGCGGTTTATTTTTTTCTATAAATTTCTTCTCTTGTAGATTTTGACTGGTCTCAGGCTCAGTATGCAGATAGGCCTCCATTGTAAGACTTACAATGCTCACTACCCCAAGACCAGACAGAGAGATAAGCATCTGTACCTGCTGTTTGAAAGGAACCTGTTTAAGACATGTCACCGCTTGGTTACCTGCCTTAACCCCAAAGCTTTGAGAACACATTTTCTAATATAGAAACATAACCCATTCAATATTATCTGTACATACATTTTGAAATGATTATGATGACAAGTGGGCTACTGCCTCTTGATACAGACCTTACATGCACCCTTTGGTGAACTTAATATGCATATCTGACCCAAGGAATCCCTATAAAAACTCTATGCATTCCCTGTGCCCGCTAACAGTTGGCACTAAGAAGTTCCTGGCTTACAGCTCACCCTTTATTTTGATGCAGTAGAGTTAGCCACTGGTTAACCTATAGGCATCAGCTGGAAACACTCTTGCCTGGACAGTGCATCTGCAACTATATTTTCTTTGCCTGTAATATGTACAAGTTCCATATCATATTCTTGGAGCACTATATTCCAATGTAGCAGTCTGGAGTTTGTACCTTTCATCTGTGAAGCCATATTTACGAAGAATGGACTGTTAGGACTCTGAAGTTTCTGTTACATTGGTATGACCTCAGTTGCCTTACCACCCACACAAATCGCAAAAAATTGTCGTTCTATGACAGAGTAGTTTTATTTGGGGGGGCAGGAGAAGTCAGTTTTTTACTTAAGAAAGTAATAGGATGGTTTTTGTTGACTTTGCCTGCTTGCATTTGGACTGTTCCCAAGCCAGTGTAGGATGCATTAGAACACAGGCGCCAAATATCTTGTCAAAGTCTGGACTGGCCAGAACCAGGATTTTTGACAGAATTTTTTTTGCTGAGTCAAAGCTTTCTTGACACGCTGCAGTCCAAATTGCCTTGTCTGGCTGTGTCTTTTTTGTAGACACACTATTGCTGAAATCTTCCCCAAACCTGCGACAATAGTTCGCCAAGCCTATGAAAGACTTAATTTGTTCTTTGGCCCCCTTCTGTCTAGTGACCCGAATCAGGGATTTCAGCTGCCCCTATTTAATACTTTGACACCTTTACCGTGAGACATGCATCTTTGGATTTCTTCAGCACAATTCCTAAGTGGCTTTTATGATCTGACCAGGAACTGCTGAAGATGGTAATTAGAGAGACAAGGTGGGTAATATCTTTTACTAGATCAACTTCGTTAGTGAGAAACAAGCTTTCAAGCTAACACAGAGCTCTTCACAGTTCGGAAGCTTCTCTCTCTCTCTCTCTCTCATCAATAGAAGTTGGTCCTACAAAAGATACTATATTACTCTCTAGTATCCTGGGACCAACATGACTACAACACTACTATGCATACAACAGATGAAGAGGGCAATATCATCTATGTCGGCTCAAACAAAATCCTATGACCCAGCTAGCACTTGGTTAATGAGCCTCTGAAGTGTGGTTCCTGCACTGATTAAACAAAATGGTAACACTTTCAACTCAAAAAGTCCCAAATCAGTAATGAAGGCAGATTTTTGTCTGCACTTCAATGTCTATGGGAATTTGCCAAACTCCATTTGTTAAACCCGGGTGCTCAGGAACTTTGCCATGCATAGTGTGTCTAGCATGTAATCAATTCTGGGTATTGTACCAGGAACCTTGACAGCATTAAACTTTCTGTAATCAGCACAAAACCTTATATTATGTTGTGATAATTGGGTCTAAAAATTTACCCTAATAGTGAGCTTAATTGTAAAAAGGATATGAAAGTTCATATGCTGTTACAATAACCTGTTACAACAAATGTTGGTGAAAAATACGTCAAGTTGTTTTCAACAATGAATGTTAAACAGATTCAAGAAAACTAGACAGAGATTTAAAATTCATCCAAACAAACAAACAAACAAACAAAGGTTCTGAGCTGCGTGGCTCTTTGGGAGGTTTTGCTGCACCATCTCCAGCACAGACTTTAAATCGGGGGTGGGAAAACTTTTTGGCCTGAGGGCCAGATCTGGCTATGGAAATTGTATGACGGGCCATGAATGCTCACGAAATTAACAATTCAGAGATTTTCAAATAAACTTTATTTTAAAAAGATACATTTTAGTGGAAATAAACATAAAACCTTACTTACTATTATAAATACACCATCATAACAACACATTACAATAATTAAACCAACTTACCCCCTTCCACGCCCTTTCTCTCTAGCCTGGATTTGTCGGGCATCAGACTCCAGTCATTGGAACTGATCGAGATTCACCAGCCCCCTGCTTTCAGAAATCTCCTCCCATGTAGGTCCCAACACCCCACAACTTTGAAAACCATCACTGAGCACTCCCTGGCCAACTACTCTTTGTTTTATCTTCAACAATGGAAAATTAACACTACTAAAACATCAGAGTCACCTAAGCCAACAAGTAGCAGGCATGTGGGCTTGCATGTTCCAGGCTCTGATGGCATGTGAGGCGTGTTTGGGTTGTGCAGCTGGAATAACATGCATGCCCTCATGCCGGTCATGAACATGCAGGAGCGCTGGGCGGGAGCAGCAGGACAAGCCCCCGACCCCACTCCCCAACTGGAGCACTGGGCAGGCAGAGAAGAGGAAGCCCCCAGCCCCGCTCCCCGGCTGGAGTGGGGCAATGGAGCTCGAGGGCAAGATTAAAAGGTTTGACAGGCTGGATGCAACCCATAGTTTGCCCACCCCTGCTTTAAATCCTCCTTAAAACCTTTGCACTTATTCAGCCACCAGTTCCCCTCTGCTTCAGTGCCACCCTCCCTCTACTGAGATCCGGGACCTCTGACCTTTCTCCCATACCGAGGTCAAATGGGGCAAACCATGTGGATTCTTGTGGCACTGTGTGGTAAGCAAACAAAAAGACAGTGCAAGATTACATCCCAGTCACTTGCCCTCTTGTTTACATACTTTGTCAGCATAGATTTCAGGGTCCCACTGAACCTCTCAAGTAACCCATTTGTCTCTAGATGATATGGGGCATATTTCAATTGCTCTACCCAACACATCCTCCACAACTCGCCCAATAGCTGGGACATAAAATTGCCCCCCCCCCCTGGCAAAATCTGATGTCTATTGGAAAACCCACCCTGCTGAATATTGAGAAAGGTGCCTTAGCAACTGTTTCAGCTTCCACATTAGACAAGGCAGTTGCCCCTGGTTATCTGGTGGCAAAATCCACCATTACTAATAGAAACCTTCCGCATCCCCTCCCACCCCAGGTTGGCTGGGGTGATATCTGTGGCAATCCTGAAAAATTCTTCTTTGGTAAAGGATGCACAGGAGTCTTGCAGTGCCCTAGAGGCTTTTTCTGCTTTTGACATAAGTCACAAGATTTTTCCTTTACATCATTTTGAATATTAGGCCAAAAGAATTTTTTCTTTAAGCTTTCATAGCTCTGTTCCCAAGCGATCGGCAAAAGGGCAATCGTGGGCTAGTAGCATGAGCTTCACACAATCAATTGTTTATAGGGCTCCCCAGGACTTTTGTTTTTTTACTAAATGGGGCTTCTGTGTACATCCTCCCCTCTTCTACAAAAAGCCTCCCCCTGTTCATAGAATATCAGGGTTGGAAGGGACCTCAGGAGGACATCAAGTCCAACCCCCTGCTCAAAGCAAGACCAATCCCCAACTAAATCATCCCAGCCAAGGCTTTGTCAAGCCTGATCTTAAAAACCTCTAAGGAAGGAGATTCCACCACCTCCTGAGGTAACCCATTCCAGTGCTTCACCACCCTCCTAGTGAAAAAGTTTTTCCCGAAAATCCAACCTAAACCTCCCTGACTGCAACTTGAGGCCATTGCTTCTTGTTCTGTCATCTGCTACCACTGAGAATAGTCTAGATCCATCCTCTTTGGAACCCCGTTTCAGGTAGTTGAAAGCAGATATCAAATCCCCTCTCATTCTTCTGCAGACTAAATAATCCCAGTTCCCTCAGCCTCTCCTCATAAATCATGTGCTCCAGCCCCCTAACCATTTTTGTTGCCCTCCGCTGGACTCCTTCCAATTTTTCCACATCCTTCTTGTAGTGTAGGGCCCAAAACTGGACACAGTAGTCCAGATGAGGCCTCACCATTGCCAAACAGAGGGGAATGATCACGTCCCTCGATCTGTTGGCAATATTCCTACTTATACAGCCCAAAATTCCATTAGCCTTCTTGGCAACAAGGGCACGCTGTTGACTCATATCCAGCTTCTCATCCACTGTAACCCCTAGGTCCTTTTCTGCAGAACTGCTGCCTAGCCATTCAGTCCCTAGTCTGTAGCAGTGCATGGGATTCTTCCATCCTAAGTGCAGGACTCTGCACTTGTCCTTGCTGAACCTCCTTAAACTCTGTCTACCTCAAGGAGATCAGACCTGACAAAATTAACTGGAATCCCCTCTGTCACCACTGAAGTCTCCAACTCAAGGGTAGCTGCATTAACCTGGGAAGATCTGGCACTGTATTTGGACTCCCCATTACTGAGGCACTGTTTCTTCATGGGTTCAAGAGACTACTCAAGTAGCACTTTCTTCAGCCGTCCCCTTGGGTTGGAGTCTGATAATTAGGGTTACCAGCAGATGACTGGTACTGGGATGGTATGAGCTTAGTTCTCTCCTCACCCTCCTTTTCCCCAGGAATAAACCAGGGACCCTTATTACAGCAAGCTTTTGACCTTCTCTTGAGCACGTGCACTCTATGAATGGTCTCACTTGTAGGTATAAATCAGCAGTATCAGCTGCAGCTTCCACAGCTGCTCGGGACTTTTTTGTATTAACTTTTTTGAAATTTCTACACTTTAGGTGGTATGCCCCTGGTGTAATTTGAAACCTTTTTAAACACTGACCCTTTAAACAGACCATACAACATAACATCATTTACAGCCATATAATTGAACACTTGTAAAGCTTTACCAGTCAATTTGGGGACTAACACAGTCATTCTCTGGTCACCATGGATTTTATGTACCTTGCATATCCTTTCAAAGGTGGTCAAATATTCTTCAATGCTATCAGTCTCCTAGTGACTTGGGCACAGTTTGTCCCAGCTGGGTGATCCCTGGTGCGGAGTACCTATGGGGTGAGGATTCTGTCCTTGCATTTCCAGCTTTTTAAGCTCTGCTCCCTTTCCTTCTCTTGATCTTCACGCTTTTGGTGTTCCAGCTCCAGTATTCTCTGGTGGGCCTCCTCTTGTCCTGCTTTCTCTGCCTCCTGCTGCTGTTCATATGCCTCCCATTTTTGCTTCTCTGTTACCATCTCCCTTTCCTGGGCTCTCTCTTTTATTTCCAGTTTTCTGATCTTTATCTTGACCAGCACTAACTGCATTGCTGTTTCACTGGGAATTGTGCCAGATTGGTTCTTTAAATCTGCCCCTCCTTTGGGCTCGGGCACTTTTAATAAATTAATAAGTTCCTCCTGGTACTTGTTATCTTCCAGGAACAAAGCTTTCATCCCTCCATATTTTATCTGTAGCATTTAAGACACATTCTGCACAGTTTTGCCAGCTGACGCTTGGTATGTTTAGCATATGTCTCTGATTTATTCATCCCATCCTTTCCTTTGTTCTATTTCTCTTACCCAAAATATACAAATGGAAAATAACAAATTGTAATCTTTTACTTTAACCGTTTCCAATTTTCTGACTTTTGAGTTTAGTATATAAGTGTTTGGAGTGTGACCCTTGGCTAACCAGAAAATGGGGTGTAGATCTTGCCAACTGTGCTACAGTGACACTTCCCAGGTAATACCCAGGGTTGAGAGGCACCTCGCTACCACCTGACCTTAGCGTGAGGAAGCTTTGTCTGTGCTTGCCAAGGGTCAGCTCCCAACTCCATCAGCCAGAGACAACACAAGCACCCCCACTGTCTCTCTACAGGTTAGTGATAGGCACACCCCAATCCCCCGCATGTCCCCCCTGGACCATCCAACTCCTGCTCCACCCTGGACACTTGCAGTATTCACAGATTTGCTGCTCCCAGAGAAGCAGTGCAGCCCAGATTATTAGCTGCACCTTAGCTCATCACTCCACTTAACTGAGGTGATGGTTGCCAGGAGTGCAACCCAAGGAGAGACATGGAACAAGAAGCTAATGGTTCAAGGGAAGGCTTAGTGAGTACTGACAGAACAAGGTTCAAGCTCCAAGGGCTGAGCTCAGAGACTTGCTTGATTTGGGCATGCTCCCTGCTCTGCCACCAACAAGACCCTGCTGAGGAATCTGTGGGTGTGCACTTCCTCACTCATGAGTTGAACATTGTGGCAGGACACGCACTCCTTGCTGAGCTTGGCTGATGTACGGGGTGGGTCCAGCCTGGGTCCGACAGTGGCCTTAAGGTCTTTTCCATTAGGTGCTTCCTAAGGCGAAGTTCCCATCCTTCCCAGGTCCAACTGAGGAATGAACGACAGATAGTGCACCTTGCTACGCTGTGGGCTTCCTCGAGGCAGTACAGACAGCACTGGTGCTCGTTGCTGATCGAGAAGGAGCATGGGCAGGATGCACAAATTTTGAAGCCCCAAGTCCTAGGCATAGTCCAATACCCAAAGCAGGGTAATGGAGGGACGGGGCCTCTCCAGGTCAGGGAGACTAACTATAAAACACTAAAAACTATCAGATAAAACTTTAAACTCTAAACTTATAAAAACTATTTACAGATATCTATATAAATGTTCACAAATAAAGGAATAAAACCAAAGCTTTGGACACTGGACCAAGACCATGCCGTGGTGAGAAGGAACTGGGGAATGGTTGGTCCACCCCACCCTTTATCTTCTCGGTCAGAGGCATGAGGTGAGACAGGACGTATGTGTGGACCAATGGACACTGCTTTCAAAACTCTCCAGCTCCGGGGTCATGGAGCATAGGTCTACCCAGAGTGGAATACACATAGGGACCAGCACTCAAAGAAGAATTTCCAGTGTGGATACATAAGTTCTTAAATATTCTCTGTACATAACATTTCAGAATGATTATGATGATCACTGGGCTACTGACTCTTGATAGAGACCTTACATACCACCCATTGGTTAACTTGATATGGATGTTTCTGACCCCAGGATCCCTGTAAAATCCTATGCATTCCCTGTGCCCTCCACCAATTGGCACCAAGAGGTTCCTGGGTCGCACACAGTGAACCAAATGAGGACAGCTGGTCAGTTTAAGCAGTAAAAAAAAAAATGTTTATCTTCAGATGTGTTAATTTATTAACAACTTTCAAGAAATAACTTGGTATTTTGTTTTAGAGAAACACTCAATGACTAAGGAAATAATTTTCATTCATACTAATTGGATACCCCAACTGGGGCATAACTAACATTACAAATTTTTATCAACTCCTATTAATCAGCTGCGAAGACAGATTAGCAGCTAAAGTTTCAGCAGGGTCACATTTTTTAGTGTTGCCAACTCTCATGATTTTATCATGACTTTCACAATATTTTGATGTTTTTCTTTAAGCCCAACCTGGAGAGACTCTCAGCTTTTATTTAAAACAAAATTAAGTTTCTTGATTTCATGGTTGTGGAGAAAAGCTTGAAAATATTATGTGAGGACATGCTAAAACCTCAGAAATCAGTAGAGAAATAACAAGAACCCAACATTTATTATTTTTTAAAATCTCAGGTTTGCTTACATATGGAGTGTTGTATTTCAGGTATTTTAGTTATTATGTTCAGCCTTTAGGCCTGAATCAGTTGGGTTGGACTTACTATTACATGAGTTTCCAAAGCTATATTTAATTGGTATAAGGCGACACTAAAGTATACATTCCTCAAAACTGGTGTTGAGTTTTAAGCATAAAGTGACAAGTAAAATTTCTCATTGTATATGAAAATCTCCTGTTGAAATCAGAGAATCAAATCAGAGCCCATGCTGTGTCTTTTGGATTGCAAATATTTGGGCCCAGATACTGAAAATACTTATGCATGAGTGTAACTTCACTCATGTAGGCAGCTGTCATTAAACACAACAGGATTATTTTCATGAATAAGGTTGTACATATGAGTAAGCGTTTGCAGGACTGGGACTATTTCCAGCCATACTGAAAACACTTTGCACCCTGCAAAAAGAAAAAAACCTTACAATGCTTGGCTGAAGCCCTGGCAGATGAATCTTATTGTATCTACTATAGGTCTTGCAACAGCAAATGCTGTTATATTGGGAAAATTACAAGTGAGTACACAAGAAACTAACCTTTAAGAGGTGACAAAAATCAAAAGTCTCCCCACATAGTCCATTTAGCTACCACTGTTAGATTTGCAATTGGTGTGAACTCAGAAAGGGAGGGGAAGTCTTCTACAGAGGAAAAATTAGTATCTTTTTTTCAAGACAGCTCTGAAATCCACAAAGGTTAAACACAGGTTTATCAGAGAATCAGTTGTTTAAAGATCTTGAAATGTTTTGCATAGCCTTATTAAATGATATGTAGGCATAATAAAGTAGTAAAAGTACTTATGAAAATGATGGCTCTGCAATAATTCAAATGTTTGAAGAGCAGATGAATGGAGCTATGTTCAGTTTTCTGTCATCATCTATTACCATAGAAACAGACTTCCCAGCTTCAGTCACTACTCATTTACCAGTGTCTCCTCAAATGCAGTACATGAGAATTGTACAGTGTCACTGCAGTTTTGGATGAATTTGGGACAATAAACCTGAATACTGCAATAAAATAACTGGTGGTTTTCTAAAAAAATAAATTAAAACAAAGGAGGAAAAAGTAATTAAAACAGAAAAGGATTTGATACAACTTCAATTAACTATTCATGTTTTGTTACCTTCTTCTCTACTTCATGTCCTGTCCCAGGCACACGCATAGGGCTTAATGAATCCGGCGTGTCACTTAACTAGAAAATAAGATTAGCACACCTAGATATTAGAATGTAAAGGATTTAATAAACATGATTAAAAGATCTAGTGCAATCACAAAGTGAGAGTGAAAAGGCCTATTAGGACTTTTCCTCCATCCCCACTAGCACTACAGGTTTGACAGATGCACAGTTCTGCTTCCTGGTGTAACACGGTTTTCTCTTCTACACTTTTATAATCTTGTAGCTCTCTATAAAGAAGAGTCTGTAGATATCAGAGCCAACAGGCTACACAGGCTAAATGATAAGAGTTCACACTTATTCTTAAACCTAATTATCTAGTGCTAAACACCAAAGCAAAATGCGACCTACCATGATTTCTAGCAGTTTTGAATACATTTTGTCATATTTAGAATCAGTGTATTAGTTTGATTGAAGCATGGACCAGATAAAATGGAATTAAAAGTCCCATCCTCTCTTAGGCAGAAATTATCTACATAGGGGAGTGGAAATATTGCATTTCACCCAATGCTTCCTGTGAACTCCTTTCCTCTGGAGCCAAATGGGATCCACAGAAAGGCAGGCCCCTTTGACTTTTTAGTTCCATCCGTAAGGGTTCATTAGTGCTGCAAGAGTAGTGCTGTCCACGGCTCTCCTAAACGCTATCTGCCATCAGAACCCATCTTATGGGAGTGGATTCTAAGCCCTGGAGGAGGAACTTCATTATTAACCATTTGTACTAGTATAGCACCTAGAGGCCCTAACCAAGATTGTGCTGTACACACATGCGGTAAGAGACAGTCCCTGTCCCAAAGAGTTTACCATCTAACTAGACAAGGCACACAAAGGGTAAGAGAAAACTGAGGCAAAATACTTTCCCCAAGGTCAGTAGCTAAGGCAGGAACAGAACCCTGGTCTGCTGCATTCTAGTCCAATGCCTTAGCCACAGACCAGCTTGCTTTGCTTTGGTGGGGAAAATTATTCAGTGCAACTTGACCTTCATCCCCTTCCCAATCCCCCTCCTTGTGCCCTCAGTGGGGCCAAGAGGGAATTAATTGGACACCATGTCATGGAGGCAACACTCCCCTATGCCCTGCCCCCCAAAAGCAAACCCTGGGTGCAGGGTGTTCTCTGCATGGGAAAGTACTGGGACCCTAAATTTGGTATTACTGTATCATTTAAGGGCATTAACTTAACAGTCTTTTTATAATTGCTCTTATGTTTATGCATTATAGAGCACATTTAAGTGATTCCTTTTAGCTAGGAGCTTGTGAAGCTTTCTGTGATATGAATTATAGCCTATTTGTATCTTTGATATAAAATGACTGGCTTGATTTTTAATCCTATGTTTTTCAATTCTGACATATTTTATGTATACTTTGTGATTCTCCTTTTATGACTCATTAGCAGATATTAGTATATATCCTCAAAATTAGCATTTCAAACCCATGCCAAATCAAATTGAGAACTGAAGCCATTAATCCAATTTACCTATACAATAATAATGAAAAACCACATGGAATATAAGAAATACAGCACCAACAATACTTAGCATTTCTAATCTGTAGCTTTCCAAGTGCTGTACAAAGATGCATATGCCTTCTTATTCCCTGTGTACAAATGGAAGCACAGAGAAGATACAAAGGCTTGAACTACACTAGAAAATTAGGTCGGCATAACTACACCACACAAGGTGTGAAAAATCCAAAATATTTTTATATCAAGCGCTGTAAAGCTTCAAGTGAGTAGATGTACTTGTTAAATAGTGCGTGCACACACACACACAAACAGATAAAAAGATGTGAGTTCTTTGGAAATCCTTTCCCAGGCAGAGTTTGCTCTATATGATTCAGTAACTGTACTGAAGGTGAACAGGGAGTGCCGAATGAAGGAGAAAAGGAAAATCAGCAAATGTTGAGGAATTTGGTGGAACCTGGCTCTGGGCATGTGCACATTTGGGGGAGTGTAGTATGGCTTCTCCTCCAAATGGCTCTGTGTAAGGGCATGGCAACAACTGAAAGCTGGTGAAATGTGGTACCAAGCCAACCAGTGGTAGAGTATGTGTACCCACTGCAGCTCTGGCATGCTCTCCCTGAGAAGCCTTGGGAAGAATTCTGGTTGAGCCAACCCAAATCCCTCCTCGGGCTGCAACATAGTTCCTCTGAACCTCCCTCCAGCAAGGGCTGTGACTTAAAAACACAATCTGGCCCTCAAACTTTATTCAAACATCCTACTGCAAGGGTAGGGATGTAGGATGGGAGATGGACAGCCAAATCTTCTTGCAGGGAACCCATGGGTCAGATAGGAAAATATTGAGAGACACACAAACCCTACTTCCTGTGCAGCCCTGGAGGGTACAAATACAGTGGAAACAATACATTTCTGCTGCACAGGAGAGCCAAGAATCTGAGAACTCAATTAAGGGGACTCCAGAACGCACTTCAGAGTGCAGAGCTTAACTCCACAATAGTGTGTGGGGGGGTGAGGTGAGGGCTTTGTGGACAGATTGGGACTCTACATCCCACTGTGAATTAGTGGGAAGAGATTCCATGTTCCTCAGCCACCCACTGCACAAAGCTCCTTTGCTAGGGCATTGTGCAAGGGATCCAAATGTCACTCAGTGTGCTCGAAGTTGACAGAGAAAGGTGCTAGTTCATTTGGAAGTGCTACTGTTTGTTGAGGATTTGTGTAGTGAAGGAGGGCTGCAGTATTTGCCATTTTCTCCATTAATAGCATCATATTTTTTTTTAAATGGATAGATACAGTGCTTTCCAAATACATAGGGAAATTATGTCCCTGCTCTCAGGAATTTACAGTTTTAAATATACAGAAAAAACACAATTGATAAATGCTCAGGTGGGAACAGATGCTTTCCTTCTGCCCAGAGGGTATGTCTACACAGCAGCTGGGAGCCTGTTTCCCAGCGTAGATATTGTCTGCTTCAGCTAGTATGCTAAAAATAGCGGCATGGCTGCAGAAACACAAGTGGTAGCTCGGGATAGCTACCCGAATACGTACCTGGGGCTCAGGCAGGTTTGTATGCAAGTGGCTAGCCCAAGCTACTGCCTGCGTGGCTGCAGCCACGCTGCTATTTTCAGCGTGTTAGCTCAGCAGAACTTGGCCTGGTCTACACTAGAAAATTAGTTCAGCATAGCAGTGTCGCTCTGGGGTATGAAAAATCCACACTGTCATTAAGTTGACCTAAATCCCTGTATAGACAGTGCTAGGTTGATGGAAGAATTCTGCCATGGAATATCTACCGCTCCTCAGGGAGGTGGTAACTTATAACAGTGGTCTCCAACCTTTTTACGCACAAGATCACTTTTTGAATTTAAGTGCAACCCAGGATCTACCCCACCCCTTCCCCGAGGCCCCGCCCGACTCACTCCATCCCGCCTCCCTCCGTCGCTCACTCTCCCCACCCGCACTCACTTTCACCGGGCTGGGGCAGGGAGTTGGGGTGCAGCCGAGAGGTTCAGAGTGTGGGAGGGGGTTCTGGGCTGAGCCTGGGGCAGGGGGTTGGGATGCAGGAGGGGATGAGGGATGCAAGCTCTGGGAGGGAGTTTGGGTGCAGGAGGGGGCTCCAGGCTGGGGCAGAGTGTTGGGATGCAGGAGGGGATGCTCAGGGCTGGGTCAGGGGGGTGGAGTGCGGGAGAGGGTACGGGGTGCTGGCTCCATGAGGGGGCTCAGGGCTGGGGCAGGAGGTTTGGGTGCAGGATGGGGTTTGGGGTGCAGGCTCTGGGAAGGGGCTGGGGCAGGGCGTTGGAGTGCAGGAGGGGATCAGGGCTGGGGTGCGGGAGGGAGTTCAGGGTGCTGTCTCCGGGAGGGGACTGAGGAAGGGGGTTTGGGTGCAGGCTCCTGCTGGGTGGTGCTTACCTCGGGTGACTCCCAGTTCCCTGCCTGCCCTGGGCCTATACCACTCCTGGAAGCGGCCAGTACGTCTCTGTGGCCCCGGGAGTGGGCCCATGGCTCTGTGCACTGCCCCTCCCTGCAGGCATCGCCCACGCAGCTCCTGTTCCCGGCCAATGGAAGCTGAGGGGCGGTGCCTGCAAGCAGGAGCAGCATGTGCAGACACGCCCCCCAGGGGTTACAGGGACGTGCTGATCACTTCCAGGAGCAGTGCAGGGTCAGGGCAGGTAGGGAGTCTGCCTTAGCCCTGCGGCACTGCCGGACTTTTAGCAGCCGGAGATCGTGATCGACTGTCAGAGGCTCCAGGATCGACCAGTCGATCACGATCTACCAGTTGGTGACCACTGGCCGATACCGATGGGAGAACCCCTCCTGTCAGCATAGGTAAAGTCTACGCTGAAGCACTACAGTGGAAAAGCTGCAATGATGTTTTAAATGTAGACAAGCCCCTAGTGTGCGTCAGTCTACCTGTGCTGGGAAGCACATGCCTAGCTGCTGTGTCAACGTACCCGTAGACTACCCAATATGCCCGGTATGTCAGAGGCTTGGGAGGTACAGTGGTTTGAGCATTAGACAGCCAGTATGCCTGGGTTCTAGTCTCAGTCTGCCATAGGCAAACTGGTTTAGGCTCCAATCCCTCTCACACAGAATTTTCTCTGTAGGCTGCTATGCATCACCTGTACACAACTCCCCCACGCTGTGAAATCCAGTATTCTTTGTCTCTCAGTAGCCTTTTCCTGACCTTTAGAAAGATGCTATGTTTGACACCTGCTCTGTGGGAAGTCAGCTGTGGGCCTTTAGAACAGTTAATATCACGGCCTCCCTTCCAGGACTCCAAGTACATCACTCCCAGTGCATATACTTGTCATTAGTCTAGGGCGCAGAATTTGAAAGGTCCTACTAAATCTGTGTGTCCACGCATAAAAAGCCTGCTGCTCTGGCTTACTGGACATGGCATCTATGCCCCAGTGAGTTCTGTGCTTTCAATAACAGTGTGATGTAGTGAATATGTCCATTTAAAATGCTTACTTTATTATCACTGTCCGAGAGCACTGTGTCCTGTTGAGTCTCAATCTCCATTGGGCTACTGAGTAATAAGTCCTCTTCTAAACTAGCATTTGCCTCCTCCATTGTCCTCTCAGAAATTGTCATTTGTGGTGGTTGTCCAAATTTAATAGTCTTGGACAACTGTTGCTGAAAAACAAGAAAAAATGTATTTATATCACAAATGAAATAAGTCGACTCTACTGCACATGCCATCTCTCCCCATGGAATCTGCATAGTCTGCAAACAATTTGAAATACACAGGCTGATTACCAGGGCTAAGAAGCGAACTAACTCCAGATTCAATATCTACTGCAACAAGGCAGAGAAAAGGAAGCATAATTATCAGCAGTAACTCTTGATTGAGGAGGACAAGAGTTAACAAAGACTCTTGCTATTTTATTATGACTTTCATAATACTGGTGTTTTCTGGAGTCATGTGGACACATCAAAATCAAGCTTTCATTAAAACAAAAACAAAAAGGTATATTTCTAGGCTTTATGGTTGCAGAGAAAATCTTGAATTCATGACCCACTGTATCCTCAAAGGTAACAACCCAGAAGGCCATAAAAAGAACCCTACATTTATTATTTTAAAAAAACCCTCACAATTATGGGGACCAGACATGATTTTTAAATGTTTGAGGATTAGCAATACTGCACATTAAAGGAACCTGATTTTTAGAGAATGCAGGGCATCTAGCCTCTGAAAAAATCAGGCCCCTTTAAGGTATCTCAGGTTGAGCTCCCAAAAATTAAATTACCAAAGTCATTAGTCACTTCTGCAAATCTTGACCAGATGTATTCCCACTGCAGATCCCCTTCTGCCATGCCACAAGGCTATTGGTGTACAAGAGAGCACAGAAATCCCACAGAGAGGCTCTGCTGAAGCAGAACTATAACACATACTGGTAGGTCAACAGAAAATGTGAGTTTTGTAGCTTTTCCATCATTCAACTTTTCCATTTCCCGTTTTTCTTTCATTGAATCCTGTTTCTTTTCCAGGGATGATTTAAAATCTTCTCTCTGAAATACTATAAATAAAAACAATGAGGAGTGTGGTGGCACCTTAGAGAATAACAGATTTATTTGGGCATAAGCTTTTCTGGGTAAAAAACTACTTCTTCAGATGCATGGAATGAAAATTACAGATGCAGGAAGATTGAAGTGTTCTTCTACTGGCTTTTGTATGTTACCATTCCTGATGTCCGATTTGTGTCCATTTATTCCTTTATAGTTCTTGTATTATGGGAATAAGTAAATAACTTTTCCTTATCCACTTTCTCCGCATCACTCATGATTTTATATACCTCTATCATATCCCACCTTAGTCTCCTCTTTTCCAAGCTGAAAAGTCCTAGCCTCTTTACTCTCTCCTCATATCGGTCCCGTTCCAAACCCCTAATCTTTTTAGTTGCCCTTCTCTGAATCTTTTCTAGTGCCAGTATATCTTTTTTGAGATGAGGAGACCACATCTGTACACAGTATTCGAGATGTGGGCGTACCATCGATTTATATAAGGGCAATAATATATTCTCCGTCTTATTCTCTATCCCCTTTTTAATGATTCCTAACATCCTGTTTGCTTTTTGACCGCCTCTACACACTACGTGGACGTCTTCAGAGAACTATCCACAATGACTCCAAGATCTTTTTCCTGATTCGTTGTAGCTAAATTAGCCCCCATCATATTGTATGTATAGTTGGGGTTATTTCTTCCAATGTGCATTACTTTACATTTATCCACATTAAATTTCATTTGCCATTTTGTTGCCCAATCACTTAGTTTTGTGAGATCTTTTTGAAGTTCTTCACAGTCTTCTTTGGTCTTAACTATCTTGAGCAGTTTAGTATCGTCTGCGAACTTTGCCACCTCACTTTTTATCCCTTTCTCCAGATAATTTATGAATAAGTTGAATAGGATTGGTCCTAGGACTGACCCTTGGGGAACACCACTAGTTACCCCTCTTCATTCGGAGAATTTACCATTTATTCCTACCCTTTGTTCCCTGTCCTTTAACCAGTTCTCAATCCATGAAAGGACCTTCCCTTTTATCCCATGACAACTTAATTTACGTAAAAGTCTTTGGTGAGGGACCTTGTAAAAGGCTTTCTGGAAATCTAAGTACACTATGTCCACTGGATCCCCCTTGTCCACATGTTTGTTGACTCCTTCAAAGAACTCTAATAGATTAGTAAGACACGATTTCCCTTTAGAGAAACCATGTGGACTTTTGCCCAACAATTTATATTCTTCTATGTGTCTGACAATTTTATTCTGTACTATTGTTTCAACTAATGTGCCCGGTACTGACGTTAGACTTACCAGTCTGTAATTGCCGGGATCACCTCTAGAGCCCTTTTAAATTATTGGCATTACATTAGCTATCTTCCAGTCACTGTGTGCAGAAGCCGATTTAAAGGACAGGTTACAAACCATAGTTAATAGTTCTGCAACTTCACATTGGGTGAAATCCATCTGGTCCCAGTGACTTGTTACTGTTAAGCTTATCAATTAATTCCAAAATCTCCTCTTTGTCTCTCCTGGAATTGACACCTCCTCATCAATTATTGGGAGTGGACTACATCCACCCTGATTGAACTGGCCCAGTCAGTACTGGTTCTCCACTTGTGAGGTACTCCCTTCTCTTCATGTGTCAGTATATAATGCCTGCATCTGTAATTTTCACTCCATGCATCTGAAGAAGTGGTTTTTTACCCACGAAAGCTTATGCCCAAATAAATCGGTTAGTCTTTAAAGGTGCCACTGGACTCCTTGTTGTTTTTCTGGATACAGACTAACATGGCTACTCCCTGATACTATAAATAAAGTAATCTTGAATTGCACCAAGGATAAAGTTAACAAAACAAGGAGCATTTTATGGCTGTCTAGAGACAGAGCCTCTGCCTGGTGCTTTTCAGTAGTAATGACTTCGGCTTACACAGAGATCACAGAATAAGATCCCCCTTTAATGTACAGAAATTAATTTCTGTTATGTATGCCTAAAAGAATCAAATGTTTGAAAGAGAACGTATTTTTAGCATGAGATTTAGAAGAAGTAATGAATAGGAAAGAGGACACTTTAGTATTTGATTTTCTTTCTGAATATTTACAGGAACCACATCCAGTGAAGAGAGATAAGACTATGTGGTAATTTTCTTACTCTCTTTCAAGGACAGGAAATTCTCCAAAGAGGACCGCCCTATCACTGTGAAAATCTCCACAAAGGAATGCTTATAGCAGGGATTCAAGTATGTAACTTCCCTTCATGTGAATGTCAATTACAAGCACAGACCTCTGCCCTGAATTTACCTCTCTGAATTTAAGATAGACACAATGTAGGTTATAGCAGCAATTATGTAAAGCAAAGACATGATTTCAACTCTGAATCAATAGAATGATAAGGTGAGAACTTGGCACGGAAACACAGTTTTTGAGAGGATTGGTAAACCTCAAAGGATTTCAGGTCAATCTCAATTCACATAACCATCCAGAAGTTTGCATTCTTGTCTAAATCTTAGCCAAATTAACTGAAGCCATTAACGTCCCATAGTGCCAAACCAATTGGTGGGGGGGGGGGGGGGCATGTGAAAGAGAGAATTTCTCTATCACCAAGTTGATGAACTAGGATTGATGTTCCTCCACCTCCTCACTCAGGTATGCACAGGTATTGCTGCCCACCTGCATCCAGATAGTGGATGATCAAACATAACTTGTGTGGTTAAATGGACCGAGATAATGGCAGAAAGTCACACCTGCTTAGATACTCAGAAGGAAATTTGGTCCCACTGAAGTCAATAGAAAAACTCCTTTTAAGAGGAGTCAGTTGATGCCAGTCTTTTCAGACTTTTCCTTCTCTAGGTCTGCATTCTACCTTGGATTTACACACCCTCACTGGAGATTAAACAGGAATTCCACATGGAGAACAAAACAATGGCCCTGTGAGGGTATGATCCAGTAAATTGCTGAGTGCCCTCAACTCTCGCTGATTTTAGTGGAAACTGAATCAGAACCTAAATATTAATTTAGTAATTTCTTTCTTAAATTAAAAATGAACCCTTAATTTAGGGCCAGACTCCAATACCCTTATACAATAGATAGTTGTCTTGCTCTGAGTAGCCCCATTGGAGCCAGTGGGACGACTCTCAGAGTGAGGTATTCAATGTGAGTAAGGGTATCAGAATCTGGCTCTCAGTGAGAAAATGTGCCGGCTGTCTCTCTGGATCTATTGCTTACAAAATGTGCCCGTTTATATACAAATTCCAGTGTTGAGGAATAGACAGATGGATGGGGTGCCTTGTTCTGCACATATTATGACATTTCACATGTACAAACTGCTGTGAACATTGGTGGATGCCTATGAATAGAGCTATTGTAGAGAATGGTATGTGCAATAAAAGAGAAACTGTATCTTATTTGTTCAGATTAAAGAATTGTATTGTAATCTGAAATGTTTGAGAACTGTGCTGTAAGAAAATGCCTATCCATATGTATGAGGTTTTAAAAATTATTTTATTGAGATTCCCAGGAGGTAGAACATTTGTGCTTTGTGGTTCAGATGCAGTTTTCAAAATTACTCCCAAGATCAAAGATTTATTCACTCAGATTTACAAAAATTAGTTTGAAGGCTGAAAATCTACAAATGCCCACATTTTTGCATGGAGTTGGCTTCCTCAGGGCACAAAACTTTTCTGTAGTTACTCCTAGCATTTTTAAATACATTTATTTTAACCAAATAAACTCCATTAATAACTTTCCCCTGGCCAATTTTCTTTCAACGTTTTAATCTCCAAGAGCTGATGTTGAGCACTAAATGTCAAAATCACAAACAGCTCACTATTACTTTGTCATCTGAAAGTGAGATGCAGACAAGGAAAAGATTATGTTCTCTTTACTAGTTTATGGTATTTTCCTGTTGAACCAAAGGCAGAATCTGAAAGGCTGTATATATAATAGTCCCCTGAGATATGTTTAGAATGATTCCAAATTTCCTGTATCGCTATGTTTTCTGGTCACCTAATTCTAAACGCTACCTGCCATTGGTAAGTATCATCATGCATTGCTTTTGATGTCTATTCTTTTCTCAATGCAACAATGTATTTTGAATTAACAATAAGAGATCCATGCCTCTCCTGGCTGGTGAAAGCCAGTGAAGAAAAAGTATACCCACTATTAATGGGAATTGTTAATGCTTCCTGAAGCACACCTATCAACTCCTTGAAACATGAAAAAGTCCAAAAGAAGCCAGTTACTTGACCCTGAAGAACTTTCCAGCTATTATCTTGTCTGGTATCTCATTTTGGCATCTCAAGTGGGCACAGTGTGGTTTGTGAGCAGAAGTTAGAGGAATACAATTAATTTCCCCCCAACCTCCAATTCAGCCCCTGTGAGTGGGCAGTTACACAGCATTGATAAGCTCTCAAAGTCCTGCCCCAGCATGTCCTGTGCCCACTGTAAAAACAGATGAATTTTTGAAAGGTAGCTCTACTTCAGCTCTTCCAAAGTCCAATTAGGAATACGGAGAGAATCTTTCAAGTATATTACAGAGCACAAAATTAATTAGTGCATTAATGAGATGGGAATCACGGAAGACAGGCATGAAAGGGGGGCTGGTAAGTAATTTCTTAACAGCAGGGTATGGTTTTATTTAAGAAGGAAGCCATTTACGTATTCATCTATTTTGAAGAACTGAATGCATCTGAAATGCAGGTGGACTGGCGAAAGAGCAGTAGCAAGGTTCCTCAAGAGCCTTGTTTTGTATGCATTTAGAACCCCATGGACAAAAATGGAAGGCAAATAAAAAGTAAGACCTTTGGGGATTGACTATTTCTATATCCTGCAAAAAGTCGAATGCATTTGAAAAACAATGGGAAAGTATACAAACAAACTGAATCAAGAAACCGATGGACATGAGTTAAGTGACTAAAAGGCAAGGACTAACAAAAATTAATGGGGAAATATGTAAGGGCAAAAGAGGAAAACAAAAAACACAAAGGAAATCTTTGAGTTGTATTCCGTTATCCTCCTCTTGTTTACTTAGGCCCTGACTCCGCAGGCTGGTCCAGGGTGTGTGTGTGTGTGTCAATGCATACATCCACATGGAGTCCCGTCCCGCCCTGTACACTTTAATGCTGCACCACATGGATGCAGGGTGCACGTATTTACTTACAGCATTGGGGCCAGAGGTTGTAAAGACAGATCCTCAGATGGTGTAAATTATCATAGCTCCACTGCAGCTATGCCAATTTACAGCAGCTGAGGATCTGCCCCTAAGTTCTTCAGGGAAGCGACCAGTCTTCTTACAAGCTTAGCATGCTATGGCACATGATGAAAATAACATTTTTTTAAAAAAACATTTACACCTGCATAGTCACATGCTTGTTCCTTCTTACCTGAAGGGTTTTGACTTTGCCTAGGATTTTGTCCTGTGACATTGCTTGGACTGCCTGCTCACACTCTGCTTGCCCATCAGGTATAAAAATACTGTCATGGGAAAAGGCTCGAGTGCCCATAGTATAGTTGGAGGACCTGAAATGCAATTCATATACACAGTACTTAATTTTATAAAGATACCCCAAATGATTCCTGCAGTTTATTCTTACAGTAACTCCACTGGCCTATATCCTTTTCTCTGTTCTCTTCTACCTAGATATTTATACTGTCCTCATCACTGTAGTATCTGAGTGCCCTGCAGTAGTGCATTAAGCAACAGGTCTGACATCTGTCACATATGGTTCATTCTCTCTCACCCACTGCCCAGAGGGAGAACTGTGTGCAGAGTAGAGTGGTTGTTTTGGTAGGATTTTATTGATTTGATTTTTTTAAATACACACATTCTATACTATATATTAAATGCTACTTAATGATATTTCTTTGTATATTGAACATTGTCACATGAACCATTTGGTCAAGAGGAAAAGACCAAGAAATAAAACGGGGACGTTTTTTCCTCATGTATACACACTGACCCTAAAAGAAAGAAATTAACTTTATCAGAAGTGATTAGTAATATTTTGTAAAGCACAAGCAGTTTTAATTGAAAGGAAAAATAATTCATACTTGAACATTCTTCCTGCCCTAGTCTGAAATGGGGTGGTCCATAAGATAGATTTTTGCACACAAGTAGCTTTTATTTCCAAAGAGACCTGTTGAAATTGGAGACAGGCCACATGCTCATAATAAAAACTCTAACCTTATGAAACTCACCTGGTTTTGTTACATTTATCAAAAAGTTTCCAGGTTCTCAAGGAAGTCTGGGCATAGTATTAATTTAGAATTTCACATAAAACCACACAAAACCTGCAGGGGTTTTGTTTTTTTTTTGTTTTGTTTTGTTTTGTTGGGCAAGAGTGAGGTTAAATGCAAAACCAGGTGAACCATGGTGGTATCAATTGAGTTTTACTTTGAGTTTTTCATTTGCCTGAACCAGAAACTTGAAGCAAAATTCAGGGGAAGTGAACCCACCCATAGCATAATCAAAGCCAATCTTCATGCAAAACTGCCAACTTGTCCCCAACCTCTGGCTGCTGGATCATTCATCTAACTGAGCGATCTCATTGACCAGTTACGAATGTTTCATGGACATTGCAAACTCCAAATTCTATCTCAAGGCAGGATCCAGGAATGGAGGAGTAAGGTGGATTATTACACGATCAAGAGAGAGAGGTCTAGTGATTTCAACAGGGAACTAGAAATTAGGTGGTCCTTAATTCTAATCCTGGCTCTGATGAGGATTGCTTCTGTGTTCTTGGGAAAATCACTTAGCCTCTTTACTTTAGTTTTTTCCATCTATAAACTTGGGATAATACAGGAATGTTGAGAAGTTAAATTAATGTTCATGAAAAACACTGAATGTGAACATTGCTATAAGGGTACACTCTAAGTTTTATGATGATGATGGATGTGAACGGTGATAGAGAACATTATGCCAATTTCTTATTTCCCTCTGACAGGTACACTGCAGCCACAGAGCAAACAGCATATTTAAAAAGCCTGCCTTCATGTAGCAACTTGGTAACTAGAATTGTATACAATGAGAAAAGTTAGCCTCACATGAAGACATCACTTACTGTAACACAGAGAGAGGAAGCCAATGCACTCTACTTGCCTACTTCTAAAGAACTGCACTGCTGAAGTCAATTGTCTGAATGGCCAGAAGCCTCTTACATATCAGCATGAACGTAGGATTGCTTTGATACAAAAGATGATACCATCACTTGCTAAGTCACCAAATGCCTGTTCTAGAGGGTAGCAGCTTCTATACAATTCCATGCCACTTGGATTAGTAATATATACTGGAAGACTCTCTTATGTCACTGCTAAATACCACAGAAACATGTGGATTTACATAGAGATGGTATCCAAGGGAACATCATGTTGCTAACAAGTTAATTCTGTGTCTCCTCAATCCACAAGAAAGGGGATTAACAAAAGTGTCCTTATTTGCTTCTTTACAATGCATAAAGAAAACGTGAGTTTTTAAAGAATTTTTTTTATATTAGAAATTCATACCATGACTAGTTTGGAATATTTTATGGCAAGTGGAGAACTAGTAAAATAAAGATATCATAAGAACCAAGTGTGGAAAAATAGCCTGACTGTTTAAAACTTCAAAAAGGAATTGACATTTTGGAGAAAAGATGTTTTTGTTAAAATATTCAATCATCCTGTTCCTTCGAATTAAGATGTGAAGGCAAAAAAATATGCATATTCTGAAAACTTCAACAAGTCTTCCAGGAAAACCAGGGAAAACCAGAATTGACAGTCCTGGTGTTTCTAGAGTAAAACACAAATACAAAACCCTTTACATTGTACAATATAAAATATTAAATGAGTTGCTCCCACCTCCCTCCCCCCTGCTTCGTAATGGTTTTTAAGTTTTCAAAATAGTCATATTCAGCTGTTGAGAAAGTTTGCTGGGAATGTATTTAAAGTAGCCTAATATCATTGCTTAACTCCATGGGCACAATCCTTATATTTTAAAAATTAAAATAAAGATTTACTAATAACCAACTACCACTACATTTTCTGTTCATATCAGATGTTATATTAAAATTTCTTACAGGCAAAGTGCAAAGGGGTTTAAATATATATATATATATATATATATATATATATATACACAGATTCTTTTAAAACCCAATAAATCATTAATAAAACTTTTTGGGGGGGCAGGGGAGCCCAACTCATTAAACCGTTTCCCCCCATGTAGACAAATCAAAACTGAAGCAACTCATATTTTTATTAAAATTAATATTTGAACAGCACATTGCATTTGAAATAATCAAATGTAGAGCAGTTCAATATTTCATAACACTTTTACCAAGAAAACAAATACAACAGTTCATTTATGCCATTCACCTATTATAGATAAAATAATTCCATGGCCTTCCCCTGTTTACCTAATAAAGTTACATGCATCCCTGTTTAGGAATCTGTAGCAGAGATTCTATTAAAAAAATCTTTTTAAAAAACAAATCCAACCCTTCTTTGAATGTCTGATATTGCATCATTAAGGAACAAGAGAGTGCTGCAGAACCACACTTCCCTAGAGATCCTCAGGAAACTAGCACCTGGTGTCTTTCTACAGACCACCACCAAATGGTCCCATGGACCACAATTTGAGAACCTCTGCTCTAGAAAAAGTCTGGACCCAGTTGGGCCAACTTCTGAAGCCACGTGATGCAAAATGTTTTTGATATGAAACCCAGAGAAATTTGGTAGTGTTGACTGAATTTCCCCTATGACTAATTTGGACTTGTTTGAACTGGAAACACAGGGAGGCAGTTTATGGGCTCACACAATCCATAACCAAAAAAACTGTGCACGTGAAACATTACGAACAGAAACCACCATCCTTTTCACAAATCTAACATGAAGCAGCTAAGGGGAACGTGGACAGTATTGCTCAAAGCAGAGCTAATGGGCATTTTCATTTAGTATTTACTTGTGTCAATTGAGATGAGTGCTGGATTAAGGACACATCACCCAGTCCATATACTGTGCTTTAAGGGCCCGCCCCCACCCACGTTTTTCTAGTAGCAGCATCATTCAGTGACCATTGACTTTGTTTCTCAGCCACCCACCGGGGACATGCACTGTCTCCTCCATTTTTTTTCCATCACCATTTTTTCCCCAGAGAGAAGTTTTTAGACTCCACATTTTTAATTAAACCAGGTCACGTTTATCCCCAATTCATCCCTGTTAATTTTAAGGATATTCACACAGCAAATTAAAAGATAATGGTAACATTTCAAGCACTAAAAGGGTGTGATGAATTGTTTTCAGAATCAGGATTTGTATACGTCCTTGCTTTACCTGCAAATCAGATAACAATTAAGCAATATTGATCTCTCAGTTACAGCTGTGCAAATCCATCAGCCTTCCATACATTTGTACAAGTTTAATTTAAGGCTTTCCTTGAAGACAATGATTTGCATTGATCTTTTTGGGAGCCTGCAAAATCATCAATTACAGATGCAGACACATGAGAAGGGAAGAGCCCAATCTGATTCTCAGAGTTCAGGTTGAATTTGAAGGGCTGTTGGTTAGATTTTATTTTATTTTTTAATTTGTAAGCTGAACAAGCTCCAAATTACTGGAACACAATACAACATGGAGCCCCAAAATGCCATTTCTATAAAGCCACTTTTCATACCTGAACTGCAGTTTAAGCATGGTTTAAATACGGTTTGTCTGGCCCCGGGACCAACCATGGTATAATCAGGTTAAAAACTGTGTTCTGGCCTAAATTTCTACTTGGGTAGAACACCTATATATAGAACACCTGTATTTTCTATAAGTGAACGTAAACTGTACAGAAAGGGCCTATGTTTTACTCACTTTCAGCTTACAGTTCTTTTCAAAGCCTTCCAACTGCATGTTCAATAGATCATATTATAAAAGTTCTTCTTTCATGCCTTATTCCTATGATGTTCTTTCTTCAGAAAGACTAGATTTTTTAAGATGTGGTATAAGAGGTATAATTGTGTTTCATTCACTATCACTACTAGTCTTGTCCATGAAGATTTGCTCAACAGTCATTGTACCAAAAAAAAAAAAAAAACCAACCACCATCACCCAAACCCTCCTCTCAACATGCTTCTATAGACAGGGCTGGCTCCAGGGTTTTGGCCTCCCCAAGCAGTCAAACAAACAAACAAAAAAGCTGCGATCGCGATCTGCGGCGGCAATTCGGTGGGAGGTCCTTCGCTCCGAGCAGGACTGAGGGACCGTCCGCCGAATTGCCGCCAAACAGATGGACGTGCCGCCCCTCTCCAAAGTGGCCGCCCCAAGCACCTGCTTGGTAAGCTGGTGCCTGGAGCCGGTCCTGTCTATAGACTACATTTCAGAAACCCTCCTTCCCCTCAACTAAAAGGCATGCCAGAATAGCTTTTTATAGTTGAATCTGTGACCTTGACAATCCTGACCACATTTAGAGGCATCAGTCTGTTCCATACTCTAATACCGCCTCCAGAAAACTTGGGTCAGCTATAGCAGCAATTTATTAACATTTCAGTTGGTAATATTGAGTTGATGACACTTCAGAGCCTGTTCGTACTGAAAATAATTGACTCATGATCTAACTCATTTGTGGAAAACTGACTGGATTAACTGAATTATGGATGTGCTGTAGTAAAATACAAAGCACTTTTAGAGAATTCTTAAAACAAGTTATCTTCAAAGATCAGTAGTGGCATGGAATATTGTTTCATTTTCACTTCCAGTACGTAGCTTTTCAAAGTCAGTTTTCTAGTGATCAAAACAAAGTTAACTTTCACTCTCTCTTTTGTTTGGGTTCTCATTGCCACACACCCAGTGTCCTCAGATCTCTGAAAATACATTGCAATTATTTTCCTTTGGTGACTAAGAGGAATGTTGAGGTTTTTTGTAAAACTAAAAACACATATTTCAGCTTCTATTTCTTATGATTGTTAAAATATAATTTTCACAAGAAAGAAAAACTTGAAAGTAAAAAGAAGAGATTTTTAGTGGTTGCTGAAACAGCCCATTTTGAGCTCTCAACTGTTGAGAGAGCTGGATGGAATTTAAAAACATCCAATTAGTCTAATACTTTACAAAATTATTTTTAGAAAATACATAGTGGTATCAAAATGAAAGGTAAAATAAGGTGAAACATATTTGGTATAATGTAACTAGAAATGGATCAGGTGGGTGGTGCTTGAATCCGGATTAGGTTTAAACTAGGATTTTGATGTTAGAGTCCAAACTGACACCAAGGTTTGGGTTCAATAGTGCAGAAATCTTGGCCATCTTGAATAGTGGAAAGAATGTAGGATCACATGTTATAATGAGATTTCTGCAATATTTAGCTGCATTTGACTTAGATTTGGAAGTCACCGCCACCCAAATCTACAGAAATAAGGCTGCTAGTTCTGCTAGAGATCTGATGGGAAAACAGAAAATAATTCAGTTAACATAAAGCAGTGGCTTCAACAAAGGTCTTTTGTCATTATGTTCCCTAAAAGTAGAAAAGGGCCATGGAGTAAGGTAGAACAGTAAATTACTGTACTAGACTTTCACTTCAGGAAATCTGAATTCAAATTCTCTAACAGCTAGTCTCCCATGTGTACATATCATAATATGGGATGTTTGCAAGCAGTCTTTTCTGGATAGAGGCCCATTACTAGAAATTCAAGTGTGTTGCAAGAGAAATCAGGATTAAGGGATGAAATTCACTCCCCTCCAGAGGGCCAGCACAAGACCTATCCATCCGTTAGGTCTCACTTAAGCCCTCAAAACTAATGGGCCAGTTACAGGACAAATGTCTGTGCTGTGATCACCTCTCAAGAAGTCTGCCCCTCAGCAGTGTCTGGTGAGCCCCTGAGCTATTTATTGCATCATTTTCAGAAGCACTAATGAACTTAAAGTTTAGCTCTTCAGTACCCACATTTAGAGAAAACGAACATAAGTGATAGTTGGGAGGAAAAAGCACAACCCTAAATTTGTTACAATAGTAAAAAAAAAAACAAAAAACAAACAAACAAAAAAAAACACCACACCCACCCCAGGAAACTGATTTTTCTCCATTTTTGATACACCGTGTCCAGGTTGGGCTGTGACATTTGGTGAATGATGTATGTGGCCTGATCAAAAGGGAAAGACGATCAGTTGACGTGTACAACACAAATATATTAAGAAAGACTAGTTTATATTCAATGACAACTATATCATCAATAGCTCCTGCCTCTGCAAATAAGAGAATCCTTTTGTTAAGAGAAAATCTTAGAGTTACTTGTTTCAACTGTACATAGTTTGAATCATCCAGCAGTTAAACAGAAAGGCAGCTCCCAGAAAGGCAGATTCAAACTAGAATCACATAGATATTTCTAATTAAACTTTTATTTTATTTTATTCGTTATTGTATTAAGCAGGGATGGACTTGATAGCTATTTTACATCTCTACGTTTTTATGTGGTTCTGTTAAAAATGTATTTTACTAAGCAGAGCCTACTAAAGAAACACTGGACATCTATATTAAAACTTTGGAGACCCTTCCACTAAAGTAGGCATTATGCTGACTAGTCTCATGTTGCTAGAAACACAAATATGAAAGAACCTTCACATCTTGAATGTGCAGCATTAAACACTTGGGGGCAAATTCTTCAATGGGGCGCACATACACATGCAACTGAGGATACAATTTAGCAAATGTAAAGATACAATTGCTGGACTTTTGCTGGAGCAATGGAGAAGAAAGGAATGTTATGATTCTTGTAGAATTGTCTTAATACCCCTGGGTTCTGGGTAAAGGTTGGAAGCTTGGCTTGGCTTGTTTAGCCTAACCAAAAGAAGGCTGAGGGGAGATATGATTGCGCTCTATAAATGTATCAGAGGGATAAATACCAAGGAGAGAGAGGAATTATTTAAGTTCAGTACCAATGTGGACACAAGAAAAAATGGATATAAACTGGCCATCAGGAAGTTTAGACTTGAAATTAGATGAAGATTTCTAACCGTCAGAGGGTGAAGTTCTGGAACAGCCTTCCCAGGGGAGCAGTGGGGGCAAAAGACATATCTGGCTTCAAGACTAAGCTTGATAAGTTTATGGAGGGGGTGGTATAATGGGATAGCCTAACTTTTGGCAATTAATTGGTGTTTGACTATTAGTGGTAAATATGCCCAATGGCCTGTGATGGGATGTTAGATGGGGTGGGATCTGAGTTACTACAGAGAATTCTTTCCTGGGTGTCTGGCTGGTGAGTCTCTCCCACATGCTCAGGGTTTAGCTAATCTCCATATTTGGGGTCGGGAAGGAATTTTCCTCCAGTGCAGATTGGCAGAGGCCCTGGGGGGTTTTCGCTTTCCTCTGCAGCTTGGGGCCTGGGTCACTTGCTGGAAGATTCTCTGCACCTTGAAGTCTTTAAACCATGATTTGAGAACCTCAATGGCTCAGACATAGGTTTGATACAGGAGTGGGTGGGTGAGATTCTGTGGCCTGCGTTGTGCAGGAGGTCAGACTAGATAATCATAATGGTCCCTTCTGACCTTAAAGTCTATGATTCTATGAGATGGACCAAAGCCACAGAATGTGGATCTGGATTTTTGAACACCCCAAAGTTCAAAGGTGTTCAGATGCAGGATTTTGATTTGGTCCCATAGAGAGGAAGAGTGACCAGCTGTGAAACTGCAATCACAATTTGGATTTTAAACACATCTGAACTTTGCACTTTTTCAGATTCAGGATTTTGGTACAAGCCCATCATTAATATTAAGAAGGAATATTCCTGTAGACCAAAAGAGCTTTGTGCTGCATGGTTTCAAACTTGTGAAGAGCTGAAGCAAGTCTCAAATTCAGTTTTTGTTGAGGAACTTTGCCGTGGCCAAGAAACTGGAAATCACTTAACAAGTTGTTCATTGCAGAATGGCACCATGACATGAACTTACTAACCAAGGAAATATAATATTCTGTTCAAGATAAAAGTCAGAAGATTTTGAGAGGTGTTTTGCTCTGTATCCCTATGATTAATGCTGTCCTACACTAGTTGTGTATACCTAATGGTCCCGATGTGTAATAATAGACTGATATGTTTGATTATCTATATCTTGGATCATTTACAGACTCTTTCTCACTTTTTTCTTATCTTCAGTTTTATTTTGTGGAGGAAAAAATGTTTGGTGCTTAAAAACGAAAAGTTTTATCAAAAGGAAATACTGTGTCCCCAATCTTACAAAATTCCAGTTCCATGCATTGTTATAGTACAGTACAGAAAGCTCACACCACCAATTATGCCCATTTAGTGTTTTATAAATGTATCTCCCATTCCCACACTGAGGAGTTCAGAGATAGAAGCGAAAAAAAAATACAGATAAAAAAAGGAAATGTTTTGCTCTTCTCTGCTTGGAGTTTTGTGGATGTGGGGGTTGGTTTGGGGTGTTGTGGGATTTTTTTTTGAGCCAATCTTATGACTGCTACTCTTTTTAGAAATGCTAGTAGAAATGAACAAGTATCATTACAGAACAACAGCTTATTTATTAGTATTATCGGATTATTTTTAACGCTCTACATTCACAAAGCAAGTGTAAGTTTGCAGTAGGGTCCTATTTAGTTAGCTATTCCTCCACTTATATTGTGACCATCACCATACTATTGGAGTGCATTTGCATGATAACATGCCCCAGGAGAGTTACATGTGCATGTGAGATAGTTTCCCATTACTGAATGTTTTGTAAGAAGGCTGACTCCAACTACTTTTCCCCAGAAATGTCCCCAAGATGGCAGAGATGAAAAAGAGATAAAATGTATTTTCTAGTAATTCTAGACATGTATCAATACTGTAAGGGAAGAAAAGGTATTCTGATTCTGAGTTATACCTTTATAGCTTTTTCCCCATCATCTTATGCAGTGCAGGTATATGAGCTTTAGTTCTAAATTATGGTCAAATAGGGAATATTACACACATTGCAATAGTTGCCTGTCAGAACAGTGTTTCCATAGCATGTTATTTCATTGCACTCACAGACCCATAAATATGTCCTTACAAGCTGAACAGGCAGAGGGGAAATGTTTAATATGTTATTTGCATCAATCACGTTTAATAATGTAAACTTAGGGCCCAGTTCTGCTCTCAGTTCCATGGATGCATCTGCCTCTGCCTTCAAGCCTAGTTTGTACCTGTGTATCTGAGGGCAGAACTAATCCCAGAGATGCTAACCCTGCAAAG